>NW_015505961.1:477569-491928 GCF_001515645.1 Sinocyclocheilus grahami
TGTATTTTGTTTTTTCTTTGGTTTTTGTTTATTACATTTTATTTTTTATTATTGTTTTATTTTTGGTTTTACTTTGTTTTATTTTATTTTTGTTTTTCGTTTAGTTGTATTTTGGTTTTTCTTTGGTTTTACTTTTTGTTTTGTTTTATTTTGTTTATTTTATTTTATTTACATTTTGGATTTATAATTTTTTTTTGTTTTATTTAATTTTGGATTTAAATTGTTTTGTTTTGTTTTATTTTATTTTTTTATTTTAGTTTAGTTTTTGTTTTATTTCATTTTGGTTTTATTTTAGTTTAGTTTTGTATTGTGTTTACGTTATTTCATTTTATTTTATTGTAATTAATTTTATTTTGTTTTTATTTTAGTTTAGTTTAGTTTTATTTTGGTTTTACTTTATTTTGTTTTGTTTTATTTTATTTTAGTTTTATTTTGGGTTTACGTTATTTTATTTTATTTTATTGTAATTAATTGTATTGTATTTTGTTTTTATTTTGTTTTATTTTAGTTTTATTTTGGTTTTATTTTATTTTAGTTTTATTTTATTGTAATTAATTGTATTTTGGTTTTATTTTATTTTAATTTTATTTTAGTTTTATTTTGGTTTTACTTTATTTTGTTTTATTTTGGGTTTACGTTATTTCATTTTATTTTATTGTAATTCATTTCTATTTTGTTTAAAAAAAAAAATTATTTTGTTTTTAATTTGTTTTATTGTATTTTTTTTCCTTTTTGAGTTTATTTCATGTTATTTCATCTAGCACACTGAGCCAGAACTGCCAAAAAAATTGTGTACGGTTTCACTGTAAAAATGCCTCAAAAATGTTTTATTTTTATTTTTATATTGTGTTGTGATGTAACCTAATTGCAACCAAAATGCAAAGTGTTTGTTCTGGTAATTTGCACCCAATCATGCCTCTAGAAACACTGAAACCCAAATCAAAGCGTGACGTGATCAGATTCCAGAGGCTCGTGGGAAATCATTATATTTGTTAAATTCATTCAATCTGTCAGCTACAGTGGCACTTAAATGTGATTATTGAATTAATTAAATTTAATTAGTTGACATTTAAATTTATTACATGTAATTATTTTTAGTTAATTATACTTGTTGAATCATTGCTTAACAAAAATAATGATTAAATATTGAAATAGTTTATTTAAGACTTTAATTGAATTAGCTTGAGCTCTCTAACCTGTAGCGTCGTTAACCACTTTTTCGAAGCTATACTTATCTGTTAGCTTCTTTGACATTTGTGATGATACTAACACATCCTTCATGAGTTTCTTGTGTGCAAGTTTTCACATTTGTGTTTGGCAGAAACTCCAGTGACGTTCAGCAGAGTTCGGTTGACGCCGGGCGAATCTGCTGATGAGCGGCTCTGACCTTTCCTCGTTTTCCCCGTGATTCTCCCGCTTCTTTGTTGAGTCGAGCGGAGTCTGTCAGCTCGTGATTCATTCGCCTCGGCCCGCGTTATTAAAGGCCTTTCAGTTGTTTCAAAGCTTCCCCTTTTCCTCGCGCGACAGTTTCATTTCTGCCTTTTGTCCAGGCCGCTATTTACGGCCGTAATTGAACGGCGTCGGGTCCGCGAGTTCAATCGCAGTCAAAAGGAGCCTGAGCCGGCGGATATGAAAAATGGGGCTCTTTTAAATGCTAATCAGCATGGTTAGCGCGTAGCTCCTGCTTGCCTGGCAAAAATAATTGTGCAAATATCCATGAGAAACTGCAGTGCTTGTGTAAAGATGCTGCGGTGTGTCCCCGCGATAAATACCTCTGATTTCTTTCCCGCGCTCAGCATAATGGCGTCATGTCACGTGAGTGATAACGCCAGTCAAGTATTCATCAGTCTGAAGCGTCTCGCTGGCGTTTGAGCGGGAAATGTTACTGAATGTTAATAGAATATGCGGTTTATTGTAATGTCGGATCAAATCGCGTATTGTTGATGTGTCGTCCAGCTCAGTGGTTGATGATATTACATTTTCTGGGCTCTTTTACTAATGGGCATGGTTCTAACTGATCTCTGAGGAGGAACCCCAACAGAATGAATGCTGGGAAAGATTATGTTTGAACTGGTGATTGATGGACTGAATGATTTCAGAGACCCAAATGAGTCAAACTGAATGAGCACCGCAGCTCAGATCACTTGATTTCGGAAGAATGAGAAACGCCTGAGTTCATATCGAGATCTCAAACTCTGGTGAATGTGACTCACAGTTTGAGACACTGCTGAGATTCTTCTGAAACTCCAGAGGAGACACGTGTGAGATTAATGCGATGCTTTTCCTTTAAAGAGACATCTGAGATGCTGTAGACTTGAGTGGAAGTCTCTGTTAGCTCTCCATTTAGTCTCATCACAGGCTGGGAGAAAAACTGAGATATTCATTAGTTTTTTTTTAAATATATATATATATATATATATATATATATGTGTGTGTATTTTATAGTTAACATTTATTATTAAATTATTTAAAGAATTTATATTGGCTGTAGACTTGAGTGGAAGTCTCTGTTAGCTCTCCATTTAGTCTCATCACAGTCTGGGAGAAAAACTGAGATATTCATTAGTTTTTTTTTAAATATATATATATATATATATGTGTGTGTGTGTGTGTGTATTTTATAGTTAACATTTATTATTAAATTATTTAAAGAAATTATATTGGTTAGGCTATAAACATGACAGCTACATAAACATATTATTACTATCATTTAATTATTTTAAAGTATTATACTATAAATTGTAAATTACACAACCTAACAGTTTCAGTCACTTTCTGGAAGCTCTGTCTGTTGCAGTTTGTCTGTGTTTGTGTCTATGTCAGTTTAGTGCTTGCTGTGAGAACGTCCTTCAGGAGCGTGTGAGGCATGAGCTTTACTGATCGATTGTCCTCCGTCTCAAACAAGCGTGTCGCTGTTCCTGGAAACTCCTGCTGAGACTTTAAGAGAGCGACGGAGACCAAACGCACTGCAGAATGAGATGAAACGCAGCAGATTTAACAGGTTGATAATCAGATTTGCTCTCAGAGCTGAAGAACACCTGAGTCTCGCTGATAACAGCACAACAACAGAAACCACATCAGGTCATACGCTGAACACAAATCACCAACACTACACTGAACTCCATTGTGAGGGAAATATCTCTACGTTTATATAAAACAGACAGATAATTCTACATAAGCAAGACGTCTTGGTAGATGAAGTTCAGTATTTATACAACTTCAGCAATCAGTTGAGTGAGCATGTCTGTAATTTTACGCAAAAGAGCAGCAACCTCATTTAAATCACTTTAAGTGTATAGAAACAATGATTTAATAAATAAAAAAATAATATAATATACACAATTATATAATTATCAAATAATTAAATATAATATATAATTATATATGTTAAGTTTTGAAATGTTGTTGTATGCATTTGTCATTTTTATTTATGTGTATAGGTAGTATTTATTAAGTTTTAGCTTTTAGTTTTGGATCTGTTTTTAGTTGTTTTAATACTACAGTTGATTGCTTCTGTTGTCCTCATTCGTAAGTCGCTTTGGATAAAAGCGTCTGATAAATGACTAAATAAATATATATACATACACACACCGGTTCTAAAAAAGCCTGGGAGTGATATTGCTGAGATGTCCAACTATCGGCCACCTTCTAATTCACCATTCCTGGCAAAAGTCCTTGAGCGGGTAGTTGTTAGCCAACTCCAAACTCATCTTTACACGAAATAGCCTACTAAGGACTTTTCAATCTGTGTTTAGGTCTGGACATAGCATGGAGACTGCTTTAGTTAGGGTCTTGAACGACCTTCTCATTATAGCTGATTCTGGGGCTTGTTGCATTTTGGTTCTGTTAGATCTTAGTGCTGCATTTGATACGATATGTCATAGCATATTACTGGACAGACTACATAGATGGATTGGTCTATCTGGAACTGTGTTGAACTGGTTTAAATCTTATCTTTCAGAACGTTCTCAGTTTGTGTACCTGGGTACTAATAGATCTCAGGCTGCGCCATTGTGTCAGGGTGTCCCTCAGGGGGCAGTTTTGGGACCTGTTCTATTTAGTATTTACATGCTGCCGCTTGGGCAGATTATTCAGAAGTATGGCCTGGGCTAACATTGTTACGTGGACGATACCCAGATTTATATTAGCACTTCCTTTTTAACTCTTTCTGCCTGTTTGCTGGAAATTAAGGCATGGATGAAACACAACTTTCTAAAACTAAATTGTTCTAAAACTGAAATTGTATTAATTGGCACTCCATCTAATGTTAATAAGTTCAGTAATTTTAAACTTTCAGTTGACAAGACCCAAATATCTCCTGCTCAGGTGCGTAATTTGGGTGTGATTTTTGATGCTCAGTTGACTTTTAATTCTCACTTCAAAAACATAACTAAAGTTGCTTTTTTCCATCTTCGTAACATTGCTCGCATTAGACCCTTTCTTTCTAGGTCTGATGCTGAGAGGCTTATTCATGCCTTCATCACATCACGGCTCGACTATTGCAATTCTCTCTTTGGGGGTTTACCAGCAAATTCTTTTAAGAGACTATATTCAAATATACAATATATTCAGCAGCGCGGGTTTTGACTTATACAGCCTCACGTCATCACATTACCCCAGTGCTCCAGCAGCTTCATTGGCTCCCAGGTGGGAAAACAACAGGGATTATTGATTATTTCCCTACCCAGTTTTTGATTTTTTTTTTTATGAATTGTGCGAGAACAGTGATTTTTAAAAACTTAATTTAACCAGTGTATGAGGCAACAGGCTTGTGCAACGAAAATGACATTTCCCTTAATTTTCCTGCATAAAAATGCACGTCTTTTGGGCTCATTTTGCTGCACTGCAGCTTAAAAAAAACTTTTTAGTAAGTTAAAAAGCGACATATTCTATTGGCCAATATGTAAATGTCGCAGCTGAGCTGGTAAGAGGAGACTTGCATCAGCTGCAAAGTCAATAAAGTGGCGGGAAAGTGATTAGATTTTGATGAAAGATTATGAAAACAAACATTTGCTCCTTCAGAGTAACATCCACGTTTGATTCAGTGCTAGTACATGTGCAGAATAACACAGACTTGTGTTCAGGAGGTGAACTGGATTAGTTTTGATGTCTTGTTATCTTTCGCATCCCATGAATCGGCTCAATGTTCCAGATGTCAGGACTCCTCCATCTGCTGTGGTTTAGCTGTGGAAACTGACGCGCGAGTTGGCCATCGCTGGGGTTTTTCATTGGCTTCAGGTTCGCTGACACATGTCACACAGCGTTTTTGTCCTGAGGGTGAATCCACCGCAGCTTTCCGAGCTGCCTTTGGCTGTTTTTCACCAGGCTCTGAATCAGAAATCACAAAATATTCAACGCTGTGTTTGTTTGGAGTGTCCGAGGATACAGAAAATGCCGTATTGAACCTGTTAGTGTCAAAAAATGAAGCCGAGCTGGAGCCTAGCGGTTAGCACACATGCTCGCTTTGGGCAGTGTTAGAGTTGAGTTTATATAAAAATACTTGCTAACGTCCTTAGAGAGTTTTAATGCACTAACAGTCACGTACCATAAACCTATTTATGGTGTTTTCAGCAGAATGTAACTGAATCACAAATATAACGTTATATTTAAAGTTATACATTTATTTAATATTTAAAGTTATATTAATTAAAGTGTAAGTGTAATTATGAAAAAAAAAAATTTTTAAACTTTGAAGTTTCAGTGTTTATCGTCATCTTGAATGTTAAAGCTAGCTAAATTGTTAACATTTGTTAAAGCTAGTTGGCTAACAGTCCTTGTCAGTTGTCTCTTTCTGTATTTTTTCATAGTTTATCAGTGAATTAAATAATGTGACATTATCCATGATTTCTCAAAGTAATTTTCTTTATATACTAATTAGCATGCTAAAAAAGCTAGCTTTCAAAGTCTGAGTTTGGTTTTTGCTAGCATGAGGGTTGTTTCTTTATTTTAGCAGTTCATCATGGTATTTTAGCATTAGCATTACCCAAAGGCCTCCACAGATAAAAACGGAAATTGCTAACTTCTTGCAAAAGTCTCTAAATATCAAATCCATCTGGAAAAAGAGTAATAAACATATAAACATAGCATTTAGCTTTTCTGAGAGCGTTATTAAATCTGATTTTAGTATCGACTTTTCATTTGTCTTCAAATAATGTGACGTTTTTCCAAGATTTCTCTTTGTATTCCCTTTATTTTCCATTTAGCTTGCTAAAAAGCTAGCTTTTCTGTTTTTGTTTGTTCTGTTTCTTCATTTTAACATTAGCATTACCCAAAAGAAAATAGTAGATTGCTAGCTTCTTTTAAAAGCTTTTAAACCATCAAATAGATTAGAAAAAAAGGTTTTCTTAGGTTTTCTCTTTATTTCAAGGTTAATTTGCTAAAAAGCGAACTTTTCTGTTTTGTTGGCATGTTGTTTCTTAATTTTAGCAGAGTCTAATGTAGTATTTTAACATTAGCATTAGCCAAAAGGTTGCTGAAGATAGAAAGGAAAATTTTTCAACTTGTTGCTACACCAACTACACCAACAACAACTTTTCAAACGCCACTAAAACAAGCAAAATTAACATATCAAATTTAGATTTTCTGACTCACACAGCCACGCGGCGAGTGGATGGACCCTGGTGTTTCCCAGAGATTTGCCGTTTTTCACTCAAAGTGTCCCGTAATGAATGGCTCTCATACGATCCGGCAGATTAGCATGGCAGAATCTTAATTTGCACGTCGGGGGGAATGTT
This sequence comes from Sinocyclocheilus grahami, assembly GCF_001515645.1. NCBI lineage: Eukaryota > Metazoa > Chordata > Actinopteri > Cypriniformes > Cyprinidae > Sinocyclocheilus > Sinocyclocheilus grahami. Next base: position 484,304 of record NW_015505961.1, read on the forward strand.
GGGGCAAGTAATTGTTTGTACACTAATCATGTACAGCAGCGTGTGGGCATTTCCACTTCTGCCTCTGTTGCGTTATTAATCATGACTTGATTTTGACTAGGGCTGCACGATAATGACAAAAATCATAATTGTCGATTATTCCCTTGAAATTGTAATTGCGATTATTAATTATGATTATCACAATTTACATTGATTGATGTTTATACCATTGTTTGATGCAACTGCATGCCGTATTTTTAGATGAAAATAAACAAGCTGAAATCACTCTAACTGAAAAACCGTGCTTTTCTATACTATTAAGCCTCAAATGTCAACTATACATCGGATTGGTTTCTTCTTTAAATTATAAAAAAAATAATAAAATATGAATGGTATTATAATGTTATACTAAAACTAAAACAATGGAAAAACCCTTAAGATAACATGTAGAAAGAAAAAAACATATCTTAAGCGTGCAGAATAACATAAGTGGACTTTGAACGATTAATTGCCGCTTTGAACGATTACGTAATTGTGGCATCCATAGTTGTAATTGCGATTATAAATTCGATTAATTGTGCAGCCCTAATTTTGACCCTGTTGGCCTCAGAAAAGGGCGGCTCATGCCGAATCCCTAATTCCACTCAGCGACTCCTGACGCCTGAGGCCAGTGTGAGCAAAACCAATCATCAGTCACTGCTAAAGCCGCGCTCTACTTGGACTTCACCCGTCGTGAGTGTGGGACTAAGGGGTTTAGAGGAAATTATAGCGGGTTTCATGCTTAAATGCTAAAACCTTATGCTAATACAGGAATAGTGGACTGCACAATCTATTGATTGCATAAATTTGGTCGTTTTTTTTTTAATGAACATTTGCCCCCTTGAGTACTGGAGGACTTATTACAGCACAGTAGTGAAAAAAACAGATTTAACATGTTTTTTCAATGTTTATTTTTTATCAGCAATGTGTTTTTATATCATTGTTCTATCACATATATGTGTGTGTGTGTGTGTGTGTGTGTGTATGTGAATATGTTGCATGAAGTGAAATGATACATGGATATTTTATTGTTTAGAAGTTTTTGCATTTTTGGTTATTTATTTGAGTGGGAAACAGTAGCCAGTAGTAGAATAAGCAAGTTTTCTGTGCTCTGGTGTACCTGTCTCTCTCACACACACCGGTGTCAGTGTGTCTCCGGCGCTCAGGTTGAAGTAGACAGTCGTGCGGCGCTGCATGTTGTGTTCTGGTGCTCAGACTCGCGCGCTGCACAGCTGATGTGACAGCAGCCCTTTCACAGCCCTGATTCAGTGTGGCACTGAAGAGACTAATTACCTCATGTGACCAGACCTCACAAACAGCCCTGCAGCGACCGCCGCTGATACCCACCGCTCCAAAACATGCTGAGAACATACACCAGCAGTAGGGTTGGGTATCGTTTGGGTTTTTTACGATACCGGTGCCAAATCAATACTTTTAAAATGGTACCGGTGCGTTAATAAACACTCGACTGTGACAATATGTGGTTTATTTGTGTTCTTCAAGCCTTCTCTTGTATTTTTCTATTATTAAGTATATTTATAATCCATTGCTAATTGACATAGGCTTTTTTTTTACAGTATAGAACATATTTTCTGCCTCATTCTGTGACAAGAAGACACATCCAATCACAAAAGAAGCATTTGACTGATGTTGAGGAATAAAAATGTTACGTTCTCTTTTGTTGGAAAACAGGTTTAGAAATGCTTCCCATTGCAAGTCAGTTCGGAAGGATAAGGAGAGAGCAACAGACTGTGGCCACCAACTACAAAACCATGTCTCAGTTTCAATAAAATCGTTGCGAGAAAACAATAAAAAGCTGAAAAAATAATAAGCATCACTTATAATATTGTATGTGCAACATCAGCTAAATTCATAAATGTAAATTGATTGTTTTGTAAGGTGAAATTGTTGATGAATTGTTTAAGTTTTTTCTTTTGACAGGCACTGTGATGTCCACATTAATAAATAACGTATACAGGATCTTGAGTTCCCAGAATGCATCATGAAACGAATATATTATACAGATTATTGTTTGTGATTTTATTCTAATACATCTATATGCTAGTATAATTTCTTGTTGATGCTGTCAGGTAAATTGTGTTGCATTTGTCTTTTACCCAGAAGGTGTTTAAACATCAAATCTGGACTGACATGATGGTAAATGATGAGTGTTTTAAATTTGGGTGCACCGTTTCTTTAATTAATACAACACACCACTAGATGCATTTGATATCATTTAGATGTTTATATAGGTCCATAATTTTAATTGGGAGTGTATATATAAATATAGTGTATATATGATTTCTTCTCTTCCAGGTCAGTCTTGAATGGTGGGGAGACATCATTGAATAAAGTTGTTATTTTTGTTTTCTTTGAGCCCAAAAGTATTCTCGTAGCTTCGTAAAATTATGGTTGAACCACTGATGTCACACAGACTATTTTAACAATGTCCTATGTTTCCGGGCCTTGAACGTAGTAATTAAGTTGCTGTCTATGGAGGATCAGAAAGCTCTCGGATTTCATCAAAAATATCTTAATTTGTGTTCTGAAGATGAACAAAGATCTTACACATAATATTACTCATTCCCACAGGCAGAGGCGCCCTATGTGATTTCTTTACCAAGGGTCAGCTAGTAAGCTATTGCGCAACAAAATTGCCCCATAGCACCATCTAGAGTTGTACACTACATTGTAAGTATCTTTCTAACAATATAAATATAAATCAACACCTATATATATATAAATAGTAAAAAGACAAATACAGGTGTTCTGTGAGGAAACATTTAGGTGGTATTTAAAAAAATCTACTAAATCTACTACTAAAAGTCTACTAATGCTCTAATGACTGGTAGTTAACATGTAGTGGCTAAGTTACTTGTAGTTAGTAGAACGTCTAAAGAAGGGGCGGTTCTGGGGGGGGTCACGATTCTGTTGTTATAAATGCAGCGGCCAATCAGAGGCGTTCAGATGAGTCATCGCCGAAACGCCGGTGTTTTGTATAATGCGCGTGCTCGCTGAATGAATTCTGCTCTCTGGCGAATTTTCTCCTCATAAGGCGCGTTTCCATTACAGATTTGCGCAAAACTTTGACGATATTTTCTGAATGTCGATAAAAAAGTATTGCGAAATGACGGCGTTTCCATTAACCAATGTTATGCGGCTAAAACGTAACCTTTTGCCTCTCGCGATAAGTCATGGCAACGGATTTTGGTGGGATTTTGACAGATTTTGGCTATATTTATTCAAAGGAGGCTTATGCGTGTATCTTTACAAAAGCAGCAAAGAGAGCCGCTTCAGAAACGTGCGTGGCGCGGCTGGAATAAACCATATCCTGTATAAAAACATAAACACAAGCGCTGAGTGGCCGTAATCAGCTTCAGTGACCGTATCAGAGCCACACTGCACCGCAGACATGTGCAATGTAAATTGTCTAAGTATTAATAGTAGGGAAAGGAGCAATTTGAAGGGTAATGGAAACGCGCCTATAAACAACAAACAAGTGCAGATGTGCATACAAATGTAAGATATTCATTTCAGAGTGTAAACCGCTTCAGTGATTATAACGGGAGTTTATGAGATGGCTTGAACTCTGGCTAGACTGAAGTCAGTGATATTGTTTTTGATAATGTAAATGTTCTTTGCTCTCTTTCTGTACCATGGAAGTGTTATAATTTGTAACTTACAATGTTTTTATTAAATTCACATTAAATACAAAGTCAATCGTATCAGAAATATTTTATGGCAGGCGTTTTTGCGAAATTGACGCGTTTCCATTAAGCGTATTTTCAATTCGCAATTTCAATTTGAGCAATTTGAAGGGTAATGGAAACGCGCCTATAAACAACAAACAAGTGCAGATGTGCATACAAATGTAAGATATTCATTTCAGAGTGTAAACCGCTTCAGTGATTATAACGGGAGTTTATGAGATGGCTTGAACTCTGGCTAGACTGAAGTCAGTGATATTGTTTTTGATAATGTAAATGTTCTTTGCTCTCTTTCTGTACCATGGAAGTGTTATAATTTGTAACTTACAATGTTTTTATTAAATTCACATTAAATACAAAGTCAATCGTATCAAAAATATTTTATGGCATGACACCCATATCTGATACTTACATAAAAGAGGGTTTTTTGCATAGTTAATAGATTACACTATTATGCTACTTTGAATAAAAAGGAAAAAATAAATAAAACATAAGCCTATATCAGTTATACAGTGCTATTGTGGCTGCAGTGTGTCACATGACACGCATGATGCCACTGACACTACAATACAAACTTATTTGTCGGATAAATGAAACATGATGAAACATTCATTTGAGTTTAAATTGTTATAGCTTACTTCTAGAGATTGCAGTGACCCCCCGCCCAGTTACTGTGGTCTAGAAAAGTGGACCACTGAAATAAAGTGTCTCTGAATGAAGCAACGTCAACTTGTGAGTCAAAGAAACACACATCCGTATTGAAACTGTTTATCTAGAGCAGCATCTTCCCTCATTAACCACATCATTTTCATTGTGCTGAGGACTACACGGTTTTTGCAGCGATCTTTGACGACTACACTTCTTTCAGAGTGAAATGCACGGATTTTCATCCATAATGAAGTTCATCTTTTTCTTAATCTATTCACCTTTTGTTTACTCAGGTGAGATTGATTTCATGATATCATCTAAAGGATGAATTCTCTGTCTGCTAACCAACTTAATCCAAATTTGGTCTAAAGGTTTTAAGAAAAATTGGATCTTAAACTTCTAATTTAGTTTTATTTTTGAATAAGTAAACTTGTGTCTTGCCATGACTATAGCCATAGAAGCTGCACGGCTTTAAAAAAAAGAGAAAAGATTTCTGTCAGCAATGCCTTCAGCTACATCCGTGTGTTGAACTCAGTGTTGAACTCAGTGTTGATTTAGTTTAATTCGTATTTTGAATTAGTTTTATTTTTATATTTTTAGTTTTCATGTAAATTTGTTTACTTTTTAGCAATTTAATTTTATTCTTATTCATATTATTTTTATATACATTTTTATTCTTATTCTTATGTTATTTTCAATTCAATTTTATTTGTATAGTGCTATTCACGATACAAATAATTCCAAAGCAACTTTACAGCAAATTAAGTTTCTACAATATTTAGTTATGTAGGTTTAATTTATTTATATTTCAGTTTTAGTTATTTCCATTAAATAAGTTTAGTGCTTCAACCTAAACTTACTTCAGTTTATTGACAAGGCTAATTTTTCATTCAGTTTTCAAGTAATGTTTATATTTTATTTATTATTCATTTATTTTATTTTAGCTTTATTTGATAACAGAAATGTTGTTAATAGTTTTAGTTATCATTAATATCCCTGGTTGACCTGACAGAAAATCATGAGGTGTTTTTAATCTGATATAAAATTTCCTCAAACATGCTTTAAGAGCTGGTGCCCTTTCAGAGATTATTCTAAATAATGCCATATTATTGACTGAATTTCTCTCTATTAAACTCTGAATTAATGCAATACTTGTGTTTGTTTATTTGTTTATTAATAATACTTTTATTTTCCCCCTTTATTTAAATTTTTTTAATCTAGCCTGGTTATTTGAGTCATATTAATGACTAAAGTTATGCACACTTTAATGTAAATTAACCTGTTAATTGTCACCTGTCTTTTTTGAGCATAGATCTGAATTTACATGGTTGTAATTCATGAATGCTTTGGATTACAGACCTAGGTTGGTCCTTTAAGAAAATAATAACAATTTAAATGTTTAAATGTTCTAGCTGAAGTTTACTCAAAAGCAAATGTACTGTTCTAAACATATTTATTTGATAGAAAATATGTTTTACAAATCAATTTGGACTCCAAAATTGCAATAAAATCCAAGCAGTATGTCCAAACAAGTCATGCTCCAAATTTGAAGTTGATATCACAAAACTTGAGCCTGCAAAAATGTTTTAAAGTAACTTTTCCATGGGAATGCAATATCAAAACTGCTTTCACAGCGCATAATAGGACCCCTTTAAAACCTTTTCAGTGATGCCTTGCTTATAACAAACTGCAAAAGTATTGATTTGAAGTTAAAAGAAAAAAAAACTTTTGTTTTGGTGTCTTGTTGTTTGTTCAGAGTCGCACACCTTCACCACACTTTACATTGGAATAAATGGACATACGATTGCAGGAATCCCAGAGATTTCTTCTGTATCTACTCTGGATGGACGACAGATTGATTATTATGACAGTGAGATAAAGAAGCTGATTCCCAGACAGGACTGGATGAAGGAGTTTGCATCTTCAGACAGATTTAAAGAATACACTGAGATCAGAGAACGAGTACAGCAGACCAACAAAATCGACATTCATTTTTTAATGCAGCAATTCAATCACTCGCATGGTGAGTTACAATACTTTATGCTACAGTTTTATATGTCAAAGAATTAGCTTATACAATAAAAAAAAAAAATATATATATAATATATATACTGTATGTATGTATGTATTTATATATATCACACCAACATTGAGGAACATACCCTGAGAGCGTTCTCTCTTCAGGTGTTCATACGTATCAGAGGATGTATGGATGTGATTGGGACAATCAGACTAGAGCTTCAGAAGGGTTTGATCAGTACAGTTATGATGGAGAGGATTATGTCACACTAGATGTGAAGGAACTCCGATACATCACACCTGTACAGCAGGGAATAATAACAATGCTCAAGTGGAATAATGACAGAGCACAGCTTGAATTACTCAGACAATACTACCAACATGAGTGTGTTCACTGGTTAAAACATTTCTTGACGTTGAGAAAAGTGGATGTAGAGAGAAGAGGTAGCTTGCCTTCGTGAACTTCACTTTGTTTATAATTTTGTTTAGCATTATTATTATTATCATTATTATATTGAATGATTAATTGGCATTTGTCTTTTCTCATGGTTTGCTTCATTAACCCACTGGTGTTCTTTGCTTATATTTTACCTGAAATACTGCATTAATTGAAAAATAATGAAAACATTAGAAACAAATATTTTCAGTTGGAAAAATGGATCATGATTACTGCACAAATATTAATAAGTAACAGAAAATTATATCAAATAGATTTAGGTGTGACTTTTGACCACGAAACCACAAATGTGACTCCCAAATGAGGAGCACTGAAAATAAAAGCTGCATTTATGTTTGAGTTGATCTTATCATTAATTTGAAGTATTAAATATTTTCCTCACATTTTTTTTAGCTCCTGAAGTGTCTCTGTTACAGAAGGATCCCTCGTCTCCAGTGGTGTGTCATGCCACAGGTTTCTACCCAGCAGCAGTGACTATCACCTGGTTAAAAAATGGACAGGAGCACTATGAGGATGTGGATTTTGGAGATTTGCTACCAAATATGGATGGGACCTTCCAGAAGACTGTTACCCTCACTGTTTTTCCAGATGAGTGGAAGAAGAACCAGTATGTTTGTGTGGTGGAGCACGAGGGAAACACCATCCAGAAGATTCTGAGAAAGGACGAGATCAAGAGTAACAACAGTAAGTTCTTAATAGTGTGGTATAGTGTTTTTATAGTTGTTATTTTATTCAGAATTTTCATGTCACATCACACAGGGAACGTGTGCCCAAAA
>NW_015505961.1:497291-505069 GCF_001515645.1 Sinocyclocheilus grahami
AAACTCATCTTGAGGAGAAAGAATGCTGAGTTGCATCCAAAGAACACCATACCTACTGTGAAGCATGGGGGTGGAAATATCATGCTTTGGGGCTGTTTTTCTGCAAAGGGACCAGGACGACTGATCCGTGTAAACGAAAGCATGAATGGGGCCATGTATCGTGAGATTTTGAGTGAAAACCTCCTTCCATCAGCAGGGGCATTGAAGATGAAATGTGGCTGGGTCTTTCAGCATGACAATGATCCCAAACACACCGCCCGGGCAACGAAGGAGTGGCTTCGTAAGAAACATTTCCAGGTCCTGGAGTGGCCTAGCCAGTCTCCAGATCTCAACCTCATAGAAAATCTTTGGAGGGAGTTGAAAATCCGTGTTGCCCAGTGACAGCCCCAAAACATTACTGCTCTAGAGTAGATCTGCATGGAGGAATGGGCCAAAATACCAGCAACTGTGTGTGAAAACCTTGTGAAGACTTACAGCAAACGTTTGACCTCTGTCATTGCCAACAAAGGGTATATAACAAAGTATTGAGATTAAATTTTGTTATTGACCAAATACTTATTTTCCACCATAATTTGCAAATAAATTCTTTAAAAATCCTACAATGTGATTTTCTGGATTTTTTTCTCATTTTGTCTCTCATAGTTGAGGTATACCTATGATGAAAATTACAGGCCTCTCTCATCTTTTTAAGTGGGAGAACTTGCACAATTGGTGGCTGACTAAATACTTTTTTTCCCCACTGTATAAATTGTCCGGAACAATTGCCAGAGACTACAATTGTAAGGGCATTACCGAAAAAACAGACAATCTGACAGAAGGGTTTAAATTATCTTCTGGTTAAGCGTTAACCATGAAGGTCCAACACTTCAAAAAAGGTAAATGTTGCTGATTAACTCTGAAAATACTCTGAAAAGTTTGTGTTATAAAACAAATGGAGATAGTGGGTAAATGAGAGCACTGTGGTTTCAATAATGGCATAACAGCAGCATCAACAGGTAGTTATAATTTTCAGAAAAGGTTGTTTCATCACTCTGAAGTATCCATGCACTGAAGTAGTTTCTATAATGCAGAGGCCATACTAGCTGTTATCTACACGGGGTAATTATCCCAAAAGTAATAATGTTATCAAGGTGTTGAGAGCCACCCGTCAAAATGATTTATATGGGCCACCATTCTTATTCTTCCTCCGCTTATTTTATCACACACTATAGAAATCGCACACACACACTCACACATAAAGGCTTTTACAGACTATTCTGCCCTGCTGGACACTTAAATTCATCAAATTGCTGAGATGGGCCATTTTCCTTCTGAGGCCCGTTGTTAATCATCCAAACATTGCCGTCTCGGACGTCAGGATGCAAGTTTGGCCTGTGCATCACTGACTGTCTCTCATGTTTGTTTAAATCAGATATCTTGAGGAGTCTGAATTTTACTGGGATTAGGACTGTAATTAAACTTGTAAGAAACTTGAAATTTTTGCACTGCTACCAAAACATGCCTTTGCCTATTCTCCTTCAACATTTTCAATAAAAACGCAACTTATTACATGGCACACAATGAACACTGGTTAATACGAAAGAGTCTGGGGCCTCATTTTCAGTCGTCCTACATTTGATCTTACGATCATTTTTCAATTGTGCGTATAAGTGATTCAGAGAACGAACATACACACTAAACACGTGCATAACACCTCTCTTTCAGAAGTGAAATGTAGAAATAGCAAGTGATCTTGAAATTGTTGCACGGCTTACTTTCTAGAGTCGTGACGTAATTAAAGAAGATATTTTGAAGAGTGTAGGTAACCAAACAGATGCTGGTAACCATTGACTTGCATAATATATATAATATATATACTGTATATATATATATATATATATATATATGGTTCTCGCGTTCTCTCTTCAGGTGTTCATACGTATCAGAGGATGTATGGATGTGATTGGGACAATCAGACTAGAGCTTCAGAAGGGTTTGATCAGTACAGTTATGATGGAGAGGATTATGTCACACTAGATGTGAAGGAACTCCGATACATCACACCTGTACAGCAGGGAATAATAACAATGCTCAAGTGGAATAATGACAGAGCACAGCTTGAATTACTCAGACAATACTACCAACATGAGTGTGTTCACTGGTTAAAACATTTCTTGACGTTGAGAAAAGTGGATTTAGAGAGAAGAGGTAGCTTGCCTTTCGTGAAATTCACTTTGTTTATCAAGCAGATATTTTATTATTATTATTATCATTATTATATTGAATGATTAATTGGCATTTGTCTTTTCTCATGGTTTGCTTCATTAACCCACTGGTGTTCTTTGCTTATATTTTACCTGAAATACTGCATTAATTGAAAAATAATGAAAACATTAGAAACAAATATTTTCAGTTGGAAAAATGGATCATGATTACTGCACAAATATTAATAAGTAACAGAAAATTATATCAAATAGATTTAGGTGTGACTTTTGACCACGAAACCACAAATGTGACTCCCAAATGAGGAGCACTGAAAATAAAAGCTGCATTTATGTTTGAGTTGATCTTATCATTAATTTGAAGTATTAAATATTTTCCTCACATTTTTTTTAGCTCCTGAAGTGTCTCTGTTACAGAAGGATCCCTCGTCTCCAGTGGTGTGTCATGCCACAGGTTTCTACCCAGCAGCAGTGACTATCACCTGGTTAAGAAATGGACAGGATCACGATGAGGATGTGGATCTTGGAGAGCTACTACCAAATGTAGATGGGACCTTCCAGAAATCATCTACCCTCAATATTAGACCAGAGGAGTCAAAGAAGAACCAGTATGTTTGTGTGGTGGAGCACGAGGGAAACACCATCCAGAAGATTCTGAGAAAGGACGAGATCAAGAGTAACAACAGTAAGTTCTTAATAGTGTGGTATAGTGTTTTTATAGTTGTTATTTTATTCAGAATTTTCATGTCACATCACACAGGGAACGTGTGCCCAAAACGTGCATTTATTTTAACATAGTTTTTTATTTTCTTCTTCTTTTGAGGTGAAAACCCTTTAGGCCTGTGCTGCGATGCTACGGACATTTTTCACTCCAGGTACAGTATCTATGCCAGTCGCATGACTTAAAACATTATTTATATACTATTATAGTTTGTATTAGTATCTGAAATTCTTTAGTTTGTGTTTTTCATATTTATTTTTAATTTTTATTTACATTTTTAGTCATTTAGTTTTTTGGTTTTGTGTTTGTTATTTTTAAATATTACTATTAGGTTTAATTTATTATTAGTTTAGTTTTTTTTTTAGCTTTAACAGTTATTCTGGGTGCCAAGACAACATTTTTAATTTTCATTTAGTATGTTTTTTATATAATATTTATAGTGTTTTGATTTCAGCTTTATGTCAGTTAATTAACGCGATAATATCCCTTTTTTTAAGAACCTACATCCATGCGCTTCTGTGTGTGATGGAAGCATTCATATTTGTACTGTAGTCCCTATAAAGCAAGTAAGCATACTGTATGTTTACATGTCTTTTTCCGATCTTTCTCTGAACTGATCTTATTTCACATTCAATTGGTTTCAACTGTAGGATGTTGGGAATAAATGTGGGAAAGCAAAGTGAGGAACACAAAATATATTTGACCGAATGCTGGAGTGTAATGCAAAACTCACAAAGCTTTTGTGAGAGACCCCAAAATCATTGGAATTAATTTTTTCCTCTCTTTTGTATTTCTTCTATCACCATGTCCCTTCAGGGGCTCTGTAGGAAACCTTTCCAAATGTGTTCCCCCACAAAAGTGTCTCAGGCGAATGCAAAATTCCTTGGGGAATGTAAACATTTTGGGGGAATACAAATTTTGTGAATGAACGTAAAATGTTTTGGAAATGCGTTTTTTGTGTGTGTGTGTGTGTGTGTGTCCAATAGAAATTCCAGTAGGGTAGAATTAAATAAAGCCAATGCTTTACTAATGTTGAAAAGCACTGTTATGGTTGGAAATTCAGAATTCAAATATTCAAATACGTTAAAATGCAAAGCCTCATCTTCAGTTCTGGGCGGTGACAAACTTTTGAATGCTAGTGTAAACTAAAGACTCCAAAAGGTCTTCAGACATCAAGAAATTAGACATATTGTTAACTAATAAATGATCTCTACATGCTGTTTAAAGCTTTTATTGCTCAGCCAATCATTAGATGTGTAATTCAGTTTTCAGTAGCTGGATTCACATGGATCACAATAGTCCACTCTTATTCAGACTACTCCTAATAATCAAAATCTCATGTAACCACGTCATTTGGAATAAATTGCCCAAATCTGGTAGAAATTTCATTTGGATACACCCGGTCTAATTTTATAAATAAAATATTTTTATGTCACGGAACGTAGTTTTAAGAGTTTTTTTTATTAGAAAGTAGTTGTTTAGACTTTAAATATGCAATAAATATGTAATAAAGATGACATCTATTAGAAAATATGCTTCTGTGTTTTCGGAGATGAGAGCTCCAGGACGTCAGCGGCGGTCCAGCATTCATAAACCCGCCCGAGAGCACCTCACCCTCAGCCAGATCTTCTAGAATTTATCGCTGGCTCTGATGTCTCTATAGTGGTTAAGCATGAAATATAACTCATATTGGGTAAATCTCGTGGGTAGTCTTTGAAATAACCGACTGTGAAGCTCCTCGAACCGCAGGATTGTTTGCAGGCCGCTGGATGAGAGAAACTGAAGATGTAATTTGGGCTTTGAAATCTTCAGCGAGTCTCGGATGGAGCCTGCGGTGAGCAGCGGGAGTGTGTTTTCCCGCCGGCGCGCTCATCTTCACTACCTCTCGTCGAGCTAATGGCCGCTGGAATCGCACTGCAAGCGCTCGGGCCCCTGAGAGTGAGAATAAACCTGCTGGGAGGAGAGAGAGAGGGGGACCCTCGCTGTTTCAAACTAGAGGGCAGAGGAGGTGAGACAAAACACATGGCGAAACAGTGTTTATACTCCTCCTGGAGCTCCAGGGCGCCTCACGTGTCGAGTGTCGCTTCATTTTCATTACCAAGAACAATATTTCAGCGGCGGCCACACCGGCCTCATGGGGCGGAAAATTACACGATTTAGGGTTTTATCATATGAAACACAAGAGTTGCATTTTCTGAGAGACACTGAAGGGATGGAGAGAGACCTTTAAAAGAGAATACAAATCTGTTATATACTTTACAACAGATGTAAAAGAAAAAACAAACAAACGAGTTAGTAGCCTACACCAAGGTAAGGTGAGTAATTGGGGAGTTCCAAAGCTAAATAAATAAACACACACAATACTAATGTTAAGCAACAAACAAAGTAAAACGACTGATAAAAGTTATAAATGCAACTACTTGTGTGGTGTATTATTTAAAGAAACAGTGCACCCAAAATGAAAACTCATCATTTGCGCACCGTCACATCGGTCCGGATTTGATGTTTAAAAGGCTTCTGGGTAAAAGATGCAACAGAATTTCACTAATTAACAATTAAACTATAAATGTTTTATTAATACCACTGTAAATGCATGAACAAAACTCACGACTGGTAATTTAAGTATAAACCCATAAACGGTAATCTGCACGATGTATTCATGTTGTGGTGCATTCTGGATTTATTTTTATTTTTTTATCACAGGATACAAAGACAAAAAAAAAATATGTAAATTGTGAGATATGGGAAAAGGTAAACACATACATTACAATACACATTATTTACATACAAATTTAGCTGATGTTGCAGGTACCATTATTAAATTACTATTGAAACTTGCTTTATTTTTCAGCTTTATATTGTTTCTTACAACTGTTTTAATGAAACAAAAACAAGGAAAACTGCAAGAGCTGCATTGAAATTAATCATTCTTTTTAAACAGATTCTTTTTAGTGAACTAGATGAATCAGACTGAAGCACCTGAAACTGTTCGAGCAGCACAGATCTGCAAGTTACTCAATCAAAACTTACTTTCAAATGCCTGACAGTCACTCACACTCAAAACGAGTCAATATACCAATGTATCTGATCTTATGATTAATTAATCATTCAGGCCTGACGGAGAGTAAATTGCTCATTTAGGGTGAACTTTCCCTTTAACAACTTACTGCACTCTAAAAAATGCTGGGTTAAATACAACCCAGTGCTGGGTAAAATAGGGACAAACCCAGCACTAGGTTGTATTTAACCCAGCATTTTTTAGAGTGTGATGTAACTCTTGATCTCGTCCTCCTCCGTCTTCCAGATGGTGTTTCCCTGGTGCTCCACCACACAAACATAAGTTGTTCAGCAGTTGTTCTGGTGTTAAAAGTGCTTGCTAGGGTGTTACTAGGTGGTTTCTAAGGTTTTGCCTTGTGGTTTATAGGGTTTTATGGGTGGCTACATACATAGGGGGTTGCTAGGGTCTTCTGTATTGTTAGGTGTTGCTATGCAGTGTTATCATGGTTGCTAGGGTGGTTTCTAGAATGTTGCCATGTAAAAGCTACATTGTGACTAGGGTGCTTAGTTGTCAGGACATTTGCTATGCAGTTGCTAGGGTGTTAAAAGTGGTTGCTAGGGCATTGGCAGGGCTGTTCTGTTATGTTTGTAAGGGTTCTATTTGCTATGCAGTTGCTAGGGTGTTGGGGTGGTTGCAAAGTATTACTACTGTATGTGGTTTCTAAGGTGTTCTGGGCGGTTAAGTAATTGTTATTAGTAGGGTGTTATGGGAACTTACTAGACATTTATTTGCAATTTCTTCAGTGCTCTGTAGAGTTACTTGGCCATTGCTAGGCAGTTGGTAAGATGTTGTGGGTAGTTGCTAGGGTGTTACGATGTGGTTGCTAGGTGTTTTCTTCCCTATGTGAAAAGAATTTCCCCACTGGTGCCTAGATACTGCTTGATTCCCTCCTTCAATATAAGTCTTTGGCCTTTGTGATTTCTATTGTGCGGCAGGATAATTCGAGGCATCGTTCATGTGTGCGGCTCAGATGGTGAGCTGAAGTCTAATAGACAAATTCATTTTGCACAAATTGAACCTGAAATTGAGTCATTCTGAAACACCTCACAATGATCACAATATAAAATGACACCCATTCTGCTATGAGCTGAACTCAATCCGCTCTCATGCCATCACGCAGCTGTAATTTGATTGGATGTGAAGTGTTTTTGACACATCCGCACTTAAGAGCTGTTGCGGTTGTTGATTGGTTGTCAGCACCTGTAGAGTTTTAACAGGAAGAGGAAATCAGGACTCTTAATGAACAACTTGGTGATGGCCTCAAATCCATGTGTGAAGATGACACTGTATATTTTTCCATTTAACTAGATGCATACAGTATCAGTTCTAGTGCGTAAACATCCTTAGATATGTTAGTTTAATGCTACTGTATATAAACGTGACCATGTCCAGCTGATTGGTAAGTTTCTATGTAAAAGAGCTGAGATCAAAGCTTTCACAGCTATGTTGTAAAAAGATTGTAATACTGTTTTTATCATAAGCTTCTTTAATGCGTGATGCTGTTTGTTGTATTAACGTAATACGTATTTTCATAACATTGCAGAAACGCTATGATATTGTTTGCACATCGTTTTGCAATGTTTTATGAATATTTTTACAACATCAGATCTAAACAAATTATAATTTTTTGTTGGTACATTTAATATTTAATTTAAATGTGCAGATTTTGTTGTTTTAATCCCAAGCAAAACATTCCAGAAACATTGTCATTTGTTTGCTTCGTAGTAAAATTACATTAGAATCATGTTTTGAAATTTATGACCAAAAATGCATATAAACAAAGGCATTTTCACTGTTT
>NW_015505961.1:508598-518437 GCF_001515645.1 Sinocyclocheilus grahami
TATAAACCCAAACAAAACATTCCAGAAACATTGCAGTTTGTTTGTATCATAGTAAAATTACATTAGAATCATGTTTTGCGATGAAAGACCACAGGCTCCTCTAAGGTGGGCGTATTTGATTAATTTGATTTATCATTTTAGTTACCAAACCATCATTAAACGTATGTTTATTACCTAGGAGCCCGTGAACAGATTGCAAGGCCGTAAACTGCCGTCAGAAGCCATTTGCGATGAGGACAAGAGATTAAACATGAAGAAGAGCGGCAAAATGGTGCCAGTGGCTGGGATATATATAGATCTTCACCCCACAACATGTATTATGAATCCAGACAAATGGGCTTTTGCTGTCTCTGCTGCACAGATGCGTTCATAAACCCTGGTTCAGGTGCGAAACAACAGCCTTGTGTGTGTTTATGAGCTTTAAACAGGGAAAGATGATCATGAGATGTTCTGGTGTCGCGAAGGAAAAAAGACACACCCATTTGGTTTTAGGTGAACTATTCCTTCAAAAGAGGATTTTTTTATTTATTTTTTTTGCTGGCCATCCATTTGTTATGATTTGACAGCTTTAAGAAACAATTCTTTCTTGGTTTTAGCTTAACTCCAACTGATTTTGTGTGTGTGTGTGTGTGTGTGTGTCTGTAGTAAAATTACATTATAATGATCATTTGAAATATATTTATGACTTGACATGCTTAACAACATGCTTAATGCTTAACAACTTTACCACATCAAACCTATAAACATGCATTTTCAATTTTTCATTTAATGTTTAATTATACAAATGAAACATTCCAGAAACGTTGCCGTTTTTGGAGTAAAATTACAGTAGAATATTTTAAAATGCATTTGACTAAAATGAAACCACATCAAACCTATAAATAAATAAATTTTTGTTTCTTTTAATGTTTAATTCAAATATGGTATTTGAATAGTTTAATAGTAAATATTTTAATATTTTAATAGTAAAATTACATTAGAATGATGATGTGAAATGTATTTATGACTTAAATGTTTAACAACTTTTTATATATACTGTACATTTTCAACTTTAAATGTGCATATTGTTACTTTAAATACAAATGAAACGTTCCAGAAATTTAGATGTTTTTTTTGTTGTTGTAAAATTATAGAATGATGTCATAGAATGATGTTTTGACATTTGAAATACCTAACTTTATCACATAAAACCCATAAACAAATGCATTTTTTTTGTTTCCTTTAATGCTTAATTTAAATGTGCAGATTTTTACTATAAATCCTATATGAAACGTTACAGAAACAAAATTTGGTCTTTGTAGTAAAATTACTTTAGAAGTGGCTTTAAAATGTGTTTATTACTTGTTATCTCTAACAACTTTACCACATCAAACTTATAAACATAATTTTTCACTGTTAAGTTTGAATGTGCAGACTGACAACAGCCTCGTGCATGTTTTAAGCAGGAAAAGAAGATCGCGAAATGCTTGGGTAAGTTCAAGCTCAAACCGGTGTGCAACGTTTTGCTACGGTTTCCGGGTTGAACGACATGTTTCCTGAAAACGGGTTTGAGATGCGTTTTCTCTTGTTTGGTGGGTGTGTCAAACATGTCAGCCCAATCAGCAGCAACATGTATATAAACCACGTGGTATTAAAGAGACAGCTGGCACAATGTAATTAACATCCAAATAAATTCACAAGAGCAAGTATATTGTTTATTGTATATAGGCAAAATAACTGAAATAATAAGGGCACAAGTATAGATCTGGAACTTCTTTAAGTCTGTCTAAATATCACTTAGTTATTGCAATGTCTTCTGGTCCATATCCTTTCCTTAGGAAGGTGTGCTAAATACTGATTAATGTAACATAAAAATACTATACATATTGATATATTTTGCTATTGTATTATGGAGTGACACTTTCATAAACTTTTCTATACCCCTCTGATTATATAATGGTAAATATTACAATATCATAGCACAACAACAGCGATTAGCAATAATGATAAGCCTAATACTCACAATAAATATAATAAGGCCATATACACTGAACAAAACTATAAACGCAACACTTTTGTTTTTCCCCCCATTTGTCATGAGCTGAACTCAAAGATCTAAGACTTTTTCTATGTACACAAAAGGCCTATTTCTCTCAAATATTGTTCACAAATCTGTCTAAATCTGTGTTAGTGAGCACTTCTCCTTTGCCGGGATAATCCATCCACCTCACAGGTGTGGCATATCAAGATGCTGATTAGACAGCATGATTATTGCACAGGTGTTAGATTATCCTTCACCTGAAATGTTTGTCTTTTCATCCAGAAATGCGAGGCAAATGTTGGATCACAATCATTAGGAACCACAGTTTGCACAAATCCCTTCATTTGATTGGGATGTTCTCTTTTATTCTGGAGGGCAAGGGCAGTGACTGTAACATCGAGCGTATTTTGCAGTATTAAGCACCTATTTATACCGATTTCATCAGGCTCCGAAAATTCTTCAAAAAGAACACAAAGAATGGCCTTCTCAGCTGCCACAGTTGCAACTCTTGCGCCATCAGAACCGTTTCCATTTAAAAAACGTTTTGCACCGTTTTTGTCTGTGCTGAACGCAGCCCTGGTGTCGCCAAATAAAGATAGACTCGTTCAATTACGTCTTAGCAAGCGTACAGATACAAGGGTGAGTAAATAAAGACACGACAGTCGTTTTTTCTTGAACTGAAAGGGGATTTTTGGATTTATTTTCCCGCCTGGCCATCGGCTCCTCCATTCGTTATGATTTGGCAGCTTTCAGAAGCGATTCTTCGTTGGTTTGAGCTTAACTCTCGGTGACTCGCGCCATTACGCCACTGCGTTTTCCGGCTGGAAGAGTAAAGCGATCTATTGGGTAAATGGCGACCTCTGCTAGCTTTCTCTGCTCTCGGAGAGTAAGCGCGGGAAGATGAAGTGGACTTGTCGCCCCGTGTAGCCGCGCTCATCTGTGAGGATGCTTCTGTCGGGCCTTTTGTCTTGTTTTTTTTTTTTCCCTAAATAAGAGCGTGATCCTGAGAGGAAATACATCACCGCTCCAATAAATGTGATATATTTGTAGATATAGAGGTATTTGTCAAAGCAAAACCACGAGGCCATGTTGTTCAAGTGCAGCTGTGGCGTTTCACATTAAAACTCTGAGGCGACTGGAAGACATTCGTTTCATTTACAGTTTCTGCTTTTGCAAGGAAACAGCACAGTCTCATATGTCTAGTAACCTGGGTAAATCTTATTAAATCTACTAAGAACATGTACAGGTCATATTTTATGCAAGACTAGTGCCATTATATGTAACTGTAAACGTGCTTAATGTAAAAAAAATTCAAATAAATTGTATGTAATTTAGGTTTAAAATGTTAGTTAAATGCAACTAAAAATATTACATTTCTTTGTGCATCTATATCTAGTGTAATCTATATTTTTATTTAATATTAAATTAATTAGTCACTTTTAAAGTTGACAAAATAAACAATAATTGTAAAATGTAACCAAGAAATATTATTATTATTATCATTGTATGTTAATATAAAACAATAAAATATCCAATTGTTTTTAATTTTATTATCTGTTTTTATTATATTGATGTATTTGCACATTAATTTAGGATAGTTTGTATCTACGTGTTTTATGCATTGTATATTGCATATTAAATTAACAGACAAATTGTATTTATTATCTATATTTGTATCTATATAATATTGTGTTTTGACTATATAGTTAAAGGTCATTTAAATGATCACTACATCAAGTCTCGTTTTAAACTGACAAATAAATATGGTTAAAATGTTATTAAAATGATATTTTTTGCATGTTAATAGAAAATAAAAATTTAAGAGAAAATCTAGATTTATTCGATATAATGCATATTTGTGTGTTATTTTAAATACACATTACACATTAATACAAAATGACACACATTGCACATTAATAGAAAATAAAATGAAAAATCATGCATCATACATTTTTTTGCACATGAATATAAAATCAAATAAACATTTACATTTAACATTACATTTAAAGTACTATTTTTATTTACATTTCTTTAAGGGGTAAAATATGATTTTCTCATGTTTTTATGAGATTGACCAGTTTTGGATTTATGTTATTGGTCACCTGTTATTCCTGACATTCCTGCATGTTGTTTTAGTTTTACTAACGGTGTTTCTGGTTTTCTGTAGACGTGAGGAAGTCAGCGCTCAGTAATCTGGACCCTTCGGCCGCGAAAAAACTAGAAAGTTTGTAAGTCAACGAATGACATATGGCATAAAAAACATGATAGGGCGACTTATGACAATACATGAATCAACATGGAAATTAGAGAGGAAGTCAGAGAGCAGAAATCATCTCCTCTGAGAGAGAGAGAGAGCACTTGTACATCTGAACCCAGAGAACAGTAACAGCTCCATTCACTTCCTGTCTGCACTCTTTAGTGTGTGAGAGATGAGGATTAGAGTGTCTCAAACATAGACTGTGTAAAAACATGGACGTAGTGTCCGTGATGTCACCCGTAGGTTTCTGAAGAGCGGTTTTGAAGCTCAAAGTGGGCGGAGCCGGCCGTCGCCATCTTGGCAGCGCGTCACTCCCGGATAATCGAAAATGGGCAAAGAGGCGGGAGCTGGTTGCTGAAACCATGCCCACCTAGCTCGACGCACAGCAGCAATCCACCTGTCACTCAAGTGGCCACGCACTTAATTATGCAGAACTTTAAGGCTTAATATAATTTAAACGGATGAGTTATAAAAAAAATCCACCCTCCTCACAGTTGTCATGAAGGGCAAAATTAGCTATATAGACCAAAATCATTTTTTGTACCAGTCTGCAAACACACTTTTTTTTTGCTGTAAAGTTGGGCATTTTAACATGGGGGGTCTATGGGACTGACTCCCTTTTGAAACTAGCCTCTAGCGGCCAGTCGATGAATTACAGTTTTAGTCACTTCCGTGTTGGCTTCACGAGAGAGAGCGGGAGGTTTGCCGCTTGGTCTCAAAGCATAGTAGGAAGACTACATAGAAATAGCAATATGATATAATATTAATTAATTTTTAATTCTTTTGTATTTTTAATGTTTTAGCTATTAAAGGAACACTCCACTATTTTTGAAAATAGGCTACGGAAAATGAAAAGTTGTGATTTTCTAGGCCGATATGGCTAGGAACTATACTCTCATTCCAGCGTAATAATCAAGGAACTTTGCTGCCGTACCATGGGTGCAGCAGGCGCAATGATATTACATAGCGCCTGAAAATAGTCCCCAACACGCTACCTGTGCAAGCAGGTGGCCACGTTGATTATGTTAACGGAAGTTAGCCTATTTTCATGTAATATCACTGCGCCTGCTGCACCCATGGTATGGCAGAAAAGTTCCTTGATTATTACGCCGGAATGAGAGTATAGTTCCTAGCCATATCGGCCTAGAAAATCACAACTTTTAATTTTCCGTAGGTCTTAGTACACGATGTAACTACAGAAGAGTCTTTAGATTTTAAATTTCGAAAAAATATCGAAACTCTTTGGTCATTTTTGAGCGAGATGCTAACGGTCTAATCCGATTCAATGATCTATGCTAAGCTACAGCTAAAAGTGCTACCGCCAGACCCAGAGATCGGCTGAATAGATTCGAAAACGGTAAAACTCTACTGTTTAACTCTAGGGGAGTTAGAAAATGAGCCCATTTTCAAAAATAGTGGAGTGTTCCTTTAATAATATATCATTTAGTTTTTTGATATATTTTTATAATTTTATCATTTCTATGTAATTTGGAATTTACATTATTCTATATGATTTTTTTTTTTAAGTAATTTGTTTTAAATATATATTAAAATATATGATAAATTACATATTAAATGCATTTTAAATATTTTCATATTAATATTTTTATGTACTTGTTTTTAAACATTTGTAGATAGTTTTATTTATTTTTAAATGCATTTTAAACGTTTTATATTAGTTTCTTATTAGACATTTTATTATTTTATATGTATTTTAAACTACATTAAACTACTTTTTCTTCGTTAATAAGTTTGTTTTTAAGTAAATGTTTTTTTAATAAATATTATTAAATAAATATATTATACGTGTGTTTTATGTACTTTTGTTCTGATGTATTTTACATATACTATATATATATATATATATATATATATATATATACAGTATATTTTTAGCAATACCATTTTATATTTTTATTATTTTAGCTATATATATATATATATATATATATATATCATATTAATGTTTTATATAATTGTTGAATTTGAATTAATTTTCGTTTTAATTAGTTTTAAATAAATGTTATGACTATTTTTTTTAAATAATTTTGTAAATCTAAATTATTATTAACTAAAGCTAAAAACAAAACAAAAATGTCATAACTTGCAATAAAATACACTTATTTCAACTAGTGGTCAACGAAAGTATAATTTTCATATGGACATTAAAAAAAAAGAAAATTAAATTAAAAATGACAAAAACAAAATTCATAAAACTTACTAAAATAAAAAAAGAAAATAAAAAAAGAAAATATTATTCGGAATACTAACAAAAACGAAGTAATCAAGAATACTAAAATAAAAGTTAAATGCATGATCACAATGAATGCATTTGAAATATTTGTATGTTAATGTTTTTAATACTTTAGTTTTTAGATACAATATTTATTGGAATACTTTTAAATATTTGTATATTTTCGATGCACTTCTAATAGATGATCTGTCATTAGTTAGTGTTGGTCAGAGCAGTAGTTTGGTGTGTTTTAGGTCTGTCTGTTCTCTGGTAATGATCTGTGTTGGATTGGTTTTGGTGTCACAGGTCTGGTCCTGGATGAAGGTCCGTGTCGGTCTGTCGCTGTCTGACCCGCAGAAAGGCCTCATTAACAGACCAAACGACCGCTGCACACTAATGAGTGCAGATCCATTCCTGTGTTTCCTCTAATAACGGCTGCGCTCTTTAGTGCTCCGCTGAGACTCTTCCTCCTCCTCTTCCTCACGATCTACAGGTGAACCACTGCCATTCACAATCAGCTTAAACAAACATCACATCTCTTTTAGTATGTGCTTGACAACTGTAAATTAAAATAATGAAACTAACAAACATGTACATATAAATATATATATATATATATATTACTATTTTTACTGTTTATTTTTACATTTAATTGATTATTTTTAATTTATTAGTATTTTTTACATCAACAATAGCCTTAATAATAATAAATATATTTTGTTTTGTTTTTTACGTTTATTTTTATATTTTGTTGATCAATTTAAATGTATTAGCATTTTTGTTTACACCAACAATAGCCCTAATAATAACAACAATTATATAATAATTATACCCTCACTGTTCAATAAATACATATCTGAATATAACATCTCGATTGGGTTAGAGGCTAATTAACAATTGCTAAATAAAAATATTATTAGTAGATAGAATGCAAAATAAATGATCAAATACATAAATAATTTATTGCAAAATATCAAATATTAGCACACATCAGAATTCAGATTTTACAATTTGGGATTATAAAAGTATTTTAGAAAGAATTTATAATATTTAAAAAAAAATGTTTTGCTTCATTAAAAATATTTACATTTTAGTCATTTTGATCAATAATAATATTATAAATGTAGCTGTTTGTTGATCATTAGTGTATTTTAGCATTAATTTTGCTGTCATTAATAAAAGCCATGCTAGGCTCCTGTACATAAATTAGCACTGTAATTATGAAATTTAAATATGTAATAAAAATAATAAATAATTAAATAATAATTAATTGGAACAATAAATAAATAAAAAAATATATTAATTATTGTAAAATACATATGATAATAAAAAAGCACACCTGTGACCAAACATTAGTACAATTTATCGTTTGTAATAATATGTTAATTTTTATAATATTTATCATTTTTTATTAATGTTACTGTCTCATTCAATATTTTATTTTTAGTAGTTATAATCATTAGTAATACATTATTATAAATGTGGCTTTCTATGAATAATTGCTGTATTTTGTCATATTGTTGCATATTGTTATTAAAGTCACGCTAGGCTTTTATATGTGTAAATTAGCGCTGTAATTATGGCACCTAATTATGTCATTAATAAATAAATAATAATTCATTTAAACAATAATTTAATAAATACAAATATGAATTATTGTAAAATAGTTACGTTGCAATAATTTTCGTTCAGTATTTTATTTTTAGTCATTTTGATCGATAATAATATTATAAATGTGGCATCACTGGTGTATTTTATTATGTTGCTGTTGTGTTTTTAAAGTCACACTCAGCTCATATACATAGATTAGCGCTGTAATTATGGCATCTAAATATGTATTAAATAAACTTTAATGCTAATGTGATTTGCTAAAGCCCATGTGAAACGGCTTTAGGAGCGGCGCTGATCTGAAATCTGTGACTGGAATATCTGCCAGATGTTTTTCTGTTAATATTTCACACTGTTTATATGAAGAGCCTGATGAATATTCAATCATCAGTCAGAAGCATTATTTATTATTATAAACAATTATTCCAGTTCAATCTAATAAAGCCTGCTTTACTTTGCCAAACACCCACTTAGACAAAAACAGAACGTTTGATTGACATGTAAAGTGACCAATCAGAGCTTGCGGTGTCGTTTAGGGGCGGGTTTACCTGAAATAATCAGGTAGTGTCAGTCCACAGATGATAAATGTGTGGATTTGTTTGCTAGTCTGTCTTGATCTGACAGTTTTATATGACTTGAATCGTCTGGGATACAGAGAGAAAACAACAACAAACTTTTGGACATTTGGACATATTGAGTCAGTATAACACTGAAGATCATTTTGTTATTTTTAAGGTTAAATATTGTGTTTACAGTAAGTAAATGAATGTTTGTATTTTTTTAACGTGGACGATTAGTGAAATAATATTAATTATTAATGTAAAATTACATTTAAAATAATTACATTTTAATTATTGAATTTATTTGATACATATCTATTTTTTTTATTCTCTCAAAATTGTGTATTTGAAAGTTTATTGCATCTAAGCCTCCATTTTAAGTGTTGTTGCATAAAAAGGGATTGTGAATTACTTTTTAATTATGTAAAATTATTTTCAAATGAATAATTAAGTTTCAATTTATTTATTTATTTTAATCTGTCAAAACGGTGTATTTCAATGCTTATTATGCTGTAAACCTTTAAAAAGTATTTTAAGGTAAGAGTGATTCAAATCATTTATTTTTTAGCAATTGTTCATGTAAAAAAATTTTTTTAAATCTATTCTATTATGTATAGTTACTATATTATCAAAAACGGTATTTTAACATTTTTGTGCCATAAAACCTCCATTTTAAGTAATTTAATGTAAAAATAATTGTTTAATTTAAAACATTATAGTTCAATTTGTTATTAATGTAAAGTTATTTAAAAATAATAATGAATTTTATATATAATAAATAATGAATTTGATTGTTTATTGAACCATAAAGGGGGTGAAACTCACGTGGATGACTTTGAGACACACACACACACACACACACACACACACACACATACATACATACATACATACATACACACACACATACAGCAGGTGACTTTGAGGCTGGAATAGCTGCAGACGATCCAGCAGCGGTTTGCGTTTGGCTCTAAACGCTCTGGGACGCTGCATCTCTCTGTTGTGGGCATTTGGTTTCAGTCGAGAAAAAGTGTCCAATTAGGGAAGCCGCAGTATCGATCTGCAAAACCAGCCAATCTCACACACACATGCACACACGCACACACGCACGCACGCATGCACACTCACTCACACACACACACACACACACACACACACACA
>NW_015505961.1:520751-521639 GCF_001515645.1 Sinocyclocheilus grahami
TGTTTGTTTGTTTTTAGGCACTGACAAACATTAACCATGAAAACAGGAAGTTAGCCGCCATGTGTAACGGATTAGCTTATCGCATTTGCTAAACAAAAACATACACGGTGTAGCTACAAAATGCATACAATCCCATTATACACATGATGAATGTGAACTAGCATTATCAGTAAATGATGTCTGAGCTGCAGCAGAGTGATAGTCATGCTAAAGTAATCAGTAATGCTAGCGTGTATTCGCAAGATAATTGCATTGACGCGGCGCGTGTGAGTCAGACTCGTTTCCAAGAAACTCAAACCTGATAGTTTTTATTCTAGCGCTGTGTGTTTGAATGTTGTTGTTGTTGTGTGTGTGATGGGGTTAGCACTGATGTTGACCCACTCCACAAACAGGAAGTTAGCAATTGCACCAAGGACGTTGTAGCTGTTCTCTGAGGGTCTCTGAGGGTCTCTGAGCTGTGACTTGTGCTGCGATTTAATGGCACTAGGGATGCGGGAAGCATCTTCACCCAGTGTGTGTTCAAGAATTTAATGTTGAAGTTCTAGTTTTGCTAAGTAATTAGCTGTTTTTGCTTAGATTAGCATCGCTAGTGCTTCTACTTTGGGTTAGATGTTTGAGGGTGATGAAACTGGCAAGTAATTCGTTTCACAATCGCTTTTAATATGATAGAATCACAGCTACATGCTAACAAATCACAAAATCGAGCATTTTAGCATAGCATAGCAGTGCGTTAGCAACCACTCAGAATGACTTAGCATTGTGGCCGCTTTGTCTTTTGGTTTGTTGGCTTCTAAAATTAGAGTTGTTTTGTTCTTGTAATGAATGGAGATGTAGTTTTGTGCTCGCACTACAACGCATCTGGATTGCAATCAAGGCTAGCGGCTCGCT
>NW_015505962.1:0-8292 GCF_001515645.1 Sinocyclocheilus grahami
CATACCTGGCAATAAAAACTCATTCTCATTCTCTCATTCTCATTATGTAAATTCCATGGTGTGTGAATATGGTCATCATTCAGTACCATGGTATTACCATCCAGGACAGTAGGCTACTTTTTATTTCTCTACCAATCCCACACCTTCGCATTGCCACAGAAATATGTGAGGTCATCAAAAAAGTAACACTGTTGATAGATCGCCACTTAATTTAATTCAAAGTCCGTTCTGATGACCGATCATTTAGCCAAAAAGCTTTGCCAGACTCCTGCTTGTCCGAGAGCAGTTTAGCAGGGGCATTTCCATATGTGCCGCTGCACCCCATCTGTCAGAGCTGGCCTCAGATGGCAAACACAGAGGCAGACGGCAGGCCAAATGCAGGCTGTCACTTCAGCAAATAAGGCTCTCAACTCTTTTAGACGTCCCCTGAAATTCCCTGTCCTGATAAATGGGACTCTGTTAGTTTTTGGCAGGCAGAGAGGCGGAAGTTGCAGCTACATAAAATTTAGCTGCGACAGATTGCACCTCTGATACATTTTTAGGTCTGCATAATGGAGTATAATGTCACTACATATTGCATGTGTCAGCAATTAAATGTCCCCTGTGTGACTGAAAGGAAAACTATTCTATCATGCATATTCAATCATGACAGTTTTTTTTAAATAATTCAAACATCTGATTAAACAATCTACATAAGTCAAGTCAAGTCACCTTTATTTATATAGCTCTTTAAACAATACAGATTGTGTCAAAGCAGCTTTACAGTGTCAAACAGGAAAAACGTGTGCTGATAATGCGAAAGGACAATAGAAAACAACCAGTTTATCAGTTAAAGTCAGTTCACTGTTGATTCAGTGGTCATCATCCAGCTCAGTTCAGTTCTCTTTAAATAGTGTCTGTGCAGTCAAGGCAAAAATGTTGCCAGAAATTGTGTCCCTAACTAACTATCTGTGAGACAAATCACCATGTATGAATTTCCTTTTTATAGCACATATATTTCAAGACTTATATTTCTAACATTGTTGCAAGCAACAAACATTAACATGACAGTTACTCTCACAGTACTTGCTGTGAAGAAACAAAAGCTATCAAATCAGCTATTTAACAGCTACATGAGATCTAATAAATGGCTTTGTGTAGAGATAGAAAACACATCACTTCAATAATAATCATCAATAATAGATCTACAAGCTAAAAATTTATGATTATTAGATGATCATTATTATTAGCACAGTTAAAAAAGATTGAATTGACATAATTCTGAATCTACTGTATACATACTAGATAATACAAAACGTCATGACATTGACGCTCTGAAATGCTTGATTCTGATTGGTCAATTCTGCAGTATTTAGTGCTAAACTGGATTTATCATTGTCTCAGGCAAATAAAACCCTACATGTTGCGCTATGTTCAATCATTCTTCTCACATGATAAAACAATGTAAACTGAAATCTTAGTTAATTTCCATTTATTCAGTCAGTTAGTTAGTTAGTAAGTAGCCATGTACTGTAATAATTTGAATAATGTACAGTCAACACAAACTAAGCCTCTTAAGAGTGATACAAAACCTCTCTGATACAGAACACCAAGCTTACGCTCATAGATAGCCATTGGAAAGGAGGGAACTTGTGTACTTATGCAGCACACTTTGTAGTTACACCAATTCAATTTCCTATTCAGAAAATTAACACTATAACTGCAACTTAAACTGCACTGAAAGTTGCGATGTTACAGAGGTAGCGTCAGATCTTTTCTTCCATAATGTGCCCTATATCTGATTGAAATTAATTATCATAAAAAAAATAAAAATGTAGGCTAGGGACATTATTCTATCCATCAGTTATGACTGGATGGAGGCTGACCTGAATGTGAGCTTGCAGTCAACTGTAAGAAAGGGACTAAATGACTGAAGACATTCGGCATATGTCACCAAAGACAAGTCTTTTATTTCACCGGGAGATCAAGTTATGACAATTTAATAAAAAATTACAAGGTCAAAATAATGAATGAATGAACAAACAAACAAACTAATGAACAAACACACAAACTAACTATCTGTCAGGGTCCTTTCACCTGGATAGGTCTTATTCTTAGTTTGGTGACAGGATCCTGACACTCATGTGTTGTTTGTCTCCTCGTGTGAATGTACGGCTTTGTTCTCTGGGCTTGGCTGTGTACCTTTATGTCTTATGTTTTGTGCGTTTGGGGAATGATGTCTGAATACTGATACTTTGGTCTAGTCTTGTATCAGTTTCAGTGTCGGGATCCTGACATCCATGCTCTGTGCACTTCCGTTTGTTTGGGTTTGTCCACTATGTGCTTTTCTATCTTGTCTTGTGTTTATTGTGAGTACATAGTTTCTGCCATGTCTGTTTCACATGTGCGTTGTGTACATGGCTTTTTTGTTTTTTTGCTCTGTGCCATGATCTTATCTGTCAGCCTCTAATCTTTGCCCCGCCACCTTGTTACCTGGGCATTATTTCATTTGCCCCACCTGCTCTCCCTCATTACCCTCCTCATTTCCTTCCCTATTTATTATCCCCATGTTCTCTGTCTCATGCTTGATGGTTGTGGTTGTTTACTCTTTTTGGTGTCCAGTTGGCCTTCACTTCTGTCCAGTTCCAGCCTGGGTGATTCTTGGTTCTTTGCCTGCCCTGGACTGCATCTTGATTTCCCCCATGAGGTATTTTTATTTGCCTTGTCAACTAAATAAAGACCCATTTACTCTGTGTTTGCTTCCTGCACCCCAAATGCAAAAGACCCATATAAGTGTCATATGAGAGGTGAATATGACTTGTATTATTATGTTTCTTCTAATAAAACAGGCCAAAATTAAAGCTGCTGTCCTTGGTTCATGAGAGAACTAGCAATGTCAGAGCTGTGAAGAAATCATTCCTTTGAGTGAGTTGCTTGATTCGCAAAACCTTAATGATTTTCAATGATCCAGTTTCAGTGTTTAATAGCTCACTAGTGGTAAAGATTATGAATGTTTTAAATTTTGCTTCAAGGAATATACCTCATGAGTTTAACAGACCACTTTTATGATAATTTTAACCTTTTTCGAGGCTCTCCATTCATTGTATTTGCAATAAGCAACTAGTAAATTCATCAAAATGTATCATATCAAGAAAGAAAGCTATAAAGGGTAGAACCCTAATTTTCATTCTTGATAAAAATGATGCCTTCTACAGTAATATAAAATATTTTAGAGTTTTTATAATATAAATATAAGAATTAAAGCATTAAAAGATGTTTTCTCGAAGTTTAATTCAGTAAGAAACTCATGTATGCACTTTGTAATCCAACCTGTCATTCAGGTTTTCATGGGAAAAGTTTGATATATCATGAAAACTGTGGAGATGATCGTGGACTTCAGGAGGAACCCCGCCTGCACTCCCCCCACTCACCGTCATGAACAGCACTGTGACTGCAGTGGAGTCATTCAGATTCCTGGGAGCCACCATCTCTCAGGACCTGAAGTGGGACACTCACATCGACTCCATTGTTAAAAAGGCCCAACAAAGGTTGTACTTCCTTCGCCAACTGAGGAAATTCAACCTGCCACAGGAGCTGCTGAAACAGTTCTACTCTGCCGTCATTGAGTCTGTCCTGTGCACTTCAATAACTGTCTGGTTTGGTTCAGCTATAAAATCAGACATCAGCAGACTACAGAGAATGGTTCGGACTGCTGAAAGGATTATTGGTGCTCCCCTGCCTACCCTCCAAGAACTGTATACATCCAGAGTGAGGAAAAGGGCTCAGAAAATCACTCTGGATCGCTCGCATCCAAGCCATCTTTTTTTTTAACTTTTGCCACCTGGTCGGCGTTACAGAGCACCAAATACCAGGACAGCCAGACACAAGAACAGTTTCTTTCCCCAGGCAATCTACCTCATGAACATTTAATGTTCTCCCATTGTGCAATAAAAGTATGTGCAATAACCTTATACTTATTTATTACCCTAAATCCTAGTACATCCCTACAACTTATTTTTTATTTTTTTATTTTATTTTATTCTATTCCTATTCTATCTATAGCACACATGTACATACGATTTATACTTTTTTTGTGGTTTATTTATATTTATGCATGTATTTTATTCACATCTTATTTTTATTATCTGCGTGTTGTTGTTGTCTTTGTGTACTTGAAGATTGTGACACCAAAACAAATTCCTTGTATGTGCAAACATACTTGGCAATAAAGCTCTTTCTAACTTCTGACTTCTGATGAAGTGGACCAGAAACACAGTGTGGCTGCATTGCTCTTGGTCCAGATGTTCTGCAATTTAAAGAAGACTACTTTAAAAATACTTTCAATTATGGGCCCTGTATTAATGATCCAATTTGTATGCATTACATAGGGTTTCCAGGCAGCAGCCTCTGGCTACCACTCTCCTACAGCAATAATGATTGGTTGCCATATAGGCTCTCCCCACAGACTGTGAATTCCAGATATACTCTTTTCCTCAGTAGGGATATAGAAAGAAAGTTTCGAATGAGACTGTGTTGGTGCCCGAGGCATTACAGATTTATCTGTTAGCCACTGAGATTATTTTGATGGGTTAACCCAGTGATTACTTCTAAATTATTTATTATTTTGGCATTTTAAGATTATGTTCTTTAATGAATTCCAGATCCCATTTCACACCAAAATCAAAAGGAAAATAATAATAATAATATTAATAATAAAATGTAAATTAATTGGTAACACTTTACAATAAGGTTCATTAGTTAACTACATTAGTTAACATGAACTAATAATGAACTGCACTTATACAGCGTTTATTAATCTTTGTTAATGTTAATTTCAACATTTACTAATACATCATTAAAATCTTGTTAACATTAGTTAATGCACTGTGAACTAACATGAACATCTGTATTTTTATTAACTAACATTAGCGTAGATTAGTAAATACAGTAACAAATGTATTGCTCATGGTTAGTTCATGTTAGTTAATATATTAACTAATATTTAACTAATGAACCTTATTGTAAAGTGTTAGCAATTAATTGACTCAAACATAACATTGTGAATGATAAAGATTAAAATAGTATTTTCTTGTTAAACACACTCCATTAATGTTTTACTTCAATTCAATTCAATTCAAGTTTATTTGTATAGTGCTTTTCACGATACAAATCGTTGCAAAGCAGCTTTACAGAAAATTAAGTTTCTACAATATATTTAGTAGTAGCTTTTCAGTGGTGACTGTCAAACTGATGTACATATGGCAGAAATGTATGGTGTAGTATCATCATGTAGATAGAGAAGAGAAGTGGTCCAAGTACTGAGCCCTGAGGCACCCCAGTAGCTAGATGTTGTGACTTGGACATCTTACCTCTCCAAGATACCTTGAACGACCTTTCTTAGAGGAAAGCATAAAACCACAGGCATGCGGTTCCTGAGATGCTATTTTCCAATAGGGTTGACAGGAGAATCTGGTGGTTCACCGTATCAAAAGCAGCAGACAGATCCAGCAAATATAATTGCAGTGCAAGATTATGAGATGCATTACTTGAATGCTTGGCCAAAGAGATGTCTTTAATCTAGATTTAAACAATGAGAGTGTGTCTGAACCCTGAACGTTATCAGGAAGGTTATTCCAGAGTTTGGGAGCCAAATGCGAAAAAGCTCTACCTCCTTTAGTGGACTTTGCTATCCTAGGTACTACCAAAAGTCCAGAGTTTTGTGACCTTAGGGAGCGTGATGGATTGTAGCATGGTAGAAGACTAGTTAGGTACACAGGAGCTAAACCATTAAGGGCCTTGTAGGTAAGTAATAATATTTTGTAACTGATACGGAATTTAATAGGTAGCCAGTGCAGAGACTGTAAAATTGTGGCAATATGATCATATTTTCTTGACCTGGTAAGGAATCTAGCCGCTGCATTTTGGACTACCTGTAGCTTGTTTATTGAAGATGCAGGTCAACCAGCTAGCACTGCATTACAATAATCCAGTCTAGAGGTCAAGAATGCATGAACTAGCTTTTCTGCATCAGAAACAGGTAACAGAAACATTTTCAAGCTATGAAACATAAGACGGAAGAATGCTGTTTTTGTAACATGGGAAATATGATTTTCAAAAGACAATTAGCTGTCTAATACAACACTCAGATTGTAGAGGAAGTAACAGTACATTCGTCTAGTTGCAAATTGTAATCCAAGATATTCTGTACTGCTTTTTGGTCCAATAAGTAATATCTCTGTCTCATCCGAATTCAATAGGAGAAAATTATTGGTCACCTTTTACATTTTTAATACACTCTGTTAGCTTAGATAAATTAGAAATTATTTCATCTGGTGTTGTTGAGATATATAGTTGAGTATCATCAGCACTTACTGATCAGCAGGCGTTTTACAGTGATAAAAAATGTAACTCTGCTTTATTTTTATTGTTTATTCCAATTATTGTCAATGGAATAGCTTTAGCTGACAGCCAAACTTCTGTACAACAAGGAGGAGTGGAACAGCAGTGGTCGGCCCAAGTCTTCATACGAGCCCCAGATCTCATCACAACATGCCCAACCAGTCTCCACTTACTGTGACATTGCTGGATGAAGGCTTCTGATGAAGGAACAGCCATCCCTGGCTCCAGGGCCAAGTCAGTCACAAAATCCAAGGCAACATGTGACCAGGGCTGGAGTAACCCAGCTGGATTCCGGTTAAGCTCCTTACCCCAGACAGAAATTAAGCAAGCCAAAACAAAACCCCGTACATCCTGGTCCATAGTGGGCCACTGGAACTACTGTCTTACAAAAGTTATGGTGCCCCTAACACCTGGGTGGCAGGTGTACCAGGTACCACCTCCGGGATCGCCACAGAACGCTGCGCCTCCTGCACTAGTAACTCAATCTCCCAAGACACCACAGTGACCACCCACTGGCTAGAAATAATGGTGTCATAAAAGAGTCACCACACCTGCAAAACTGGTGGGAGAGCGCTTCGAGCTTGGCATTACTGGACTCGGGTCAGTAGGAAAAGGTAAAGAACCTTCAGAAAAGAGGGCACAGTGGGCCTGCCACAAGTTTAACCATTTAGAAGATCAAATATACTCAACATTTTCATGGTCATCCAGACCAAAAGGTGTTCTGTATATATATATATATATATACGCGTATATATATATGGCTCTAAGGACCCAATATCCTATTTTGGAATGTTAATTTTTTTTGTTTTACAAAGCATTACTTATGCCCAGATGGAAATGTGTAACCACACACACAGACACAGACACACACACACACACACACATATATATATATTGTAGAAAATCAGTTCAAAAGAGAAATATTTATGACTAATTATAACTGGTTATGATTAATAATAAATATTTAGATTAGATCTTAGAATTTACTGAAGCAGAATCAATATTACAATTATTTGATCTGTCCGTCCAAATAGGAAAGTCCACAGCGGATCGACAGAGTTATTTGAAGATGAAAAACTGCCGGAAAATTAAACTCAAGAGGAGAGTTTTAGGAGTCTTGGAAAGTGTCGTCTCAAAAGAAGAGGTTTTCTGAGCAGAGGTTCGTGCGAGCAAATTACTTTTGAGAGTTCCTATCCACACCCACGTTTTGGGTGGAATAGCCAATACCAGGCGTGAATTTTTGAGCAGGAGAAGTTTCCTTTGTTTCCCTTTATGGCCCATTTGCATGTTTTATGGCCGGACTGGAAGTTATGCCCCAAAATATGGTACAAATAGTATGATGCATTTCACGATCACATAGTGTACATCATTGTTTGAGGAATAAAGAGCAGATCATTTTGATACCAAGAACGAAACATCTAGAAGATCTTAAAGCAGAGATACACTCATATACCTGAATATAAGCATTGAAAGTCTAAGTAATACAAATAAAGAGTTGTAACTAGGCTAATAGAATAGGGAAACATACAAACAACACATGCATATACCCAGATACAATTGTAACTGATTAATTATTGTCTAAATAAATAAAAGGTCTATATGTGTGTGTGTTGTGTATTGTGTGTATGGAGTAGTTTTGCAGGTCAGCCAGGCCCATTGGCGCCTGGCACCGGGGGGAGGGGGGGTCATTTACTTCTCTTAGGAAACTGTTTGAAGTCAGATGGGGAGATGATAGTGGTAGACTCCTTAGCATCTCCTTGATAGTGGGGGGAACCATTTGACAATTTAGCACCCATATAAATGTAGAATCTGTGGCCAGGACTGTAATTTATATGCAAATGTCAAAGGCTAAAAGGGGTCTCTTAAGCCATAAACCCCAAAGACCATCCATGATTTTACGCAGACGCTACAATA
>NW_015505962.1:10672-55345 GCF_001515645.1 Sinocyclocheilus grahami
GGAAAATCAAACTCAAGAGGAGAGTTTTAGGAGTCTTGGAAAGTGTCGTCTCAAAAGAAGAGGTTTTCTGAGCAGAGGTTCGTGCGAGCAAATTACTTTTGAGAGTTCCTATCCACACCCACGTTTTGGGTGGAATAGCCAATACCAGGCGTGAATTTTTGAGCAGGAGAAGTTTTCTTTGTCTCCCTTTATGGCCCCTTTGGACGTTTATGGACGGTCTGTTGGATTGGTGCAGTTTTACCCAAAATATGGTACAAATAGTATGATGCATTTCACGATCACATAGTGTACATCATTGTTTGAGGAATAAAGAGCAGATCATTTTGATACCAAGAACGAAACATCTAGAAGATCTTAAAGCAGAGATACACTCATATACCTGAATATAAGCATTGAAAGTCTAAGTAATACAAATAAAGAGTTGTAACTAGGCTAATAGAATAGGGAAACATACAAACAACACATGCATATACCCAGATACAATTGTAACTGATTAATTATTGTCTAAATAAATAAAAGGTCTATATGTGTGTGTGTTGTGTATTGTGTGTATGGAGTAGTTTTGCAGGTCAGCCAGGCCCATTGGCGCCTGGCACCGGGGGGAGGGGGGGTCATTTACTTCTCTTAGGAAACTGTTTGAAGTCAGATGGGGAGATGATAGTGGTAGACTCCTTAGCATCTCCTTGATAGTGGGGGGAACCATTTGACAATTTAGCACCCATATAAATGTAGAATCTGTGGCCAGGACTGTAATTTATATGCAAATGTCAAAGGCTAAAAGGGGTCTCTTAAGCCATAAACCCCAAAGACCATCCATGATTTTACGCAGACGCTACAATATATATATATATTACATTGTCCAGACCTCCACTGGGAAGGAAATATAGAGGCCGGAACTCTTGGAACTTTAATCGAATACCCCTGGTGTAGACAAAAAAAGCACAAATTCAGGGAGTCAAAGACAGGCTGAGCCTGGGCAGGGCTAGGGAACACTTCTCTTCAAATGATTCTTGAGTAATCATTGCAGCACTCGCTAGACATGCTCAGTATATACCTGGAGAGACTGGGAGAAAATTAAAATATTATCTAAGTACACAAACTTATTAACCATGTCCCTGAGCACGTGGTTGATGAGTGCTTGGAAGACGGCTGGGGCATTAAGTAGGCCAAAAGGCATCAACTGACATTCAAAATGCCCTGCCTTAAATTTTCCACTAATCCTCCTTCCAAATCTGCACCATATGATATTCTTTGCAAAGATCCATCTTTGTAAAAGCGGTCGCATTCTGAAGCAACTCACTCAACTCAACTCAAACTTTATTTATTAAGCACTTTCAACACCACGATTGGAACCAAAGTGCTGTACAGAGAAAGATAGGGGGGGGGGGGGGAAAAAAATGGGGCTGAATAACAGCATTCTTAAAACTAGCGGGAACAACACCAGATGACAAACTACTATTCAAAATAGTCAGAATACTTGGACCAATAGTGTCAAAAACCTTCTTAAACAAAGAAGAAGGAATGACATCACCTGGAGACCTAGTAGGCTTCATATGTGGAATTATATCTTTAAGCTGCTGTAGAGAAGTAGGCAAAAAAACTTGTCAACTGATTAATAGGATCGGCAGGAGTGATCAGCTTATTGCTAGCAGATGAAGTTTGAGATCTAACTCCAGCGACCTTACCAATAAAAATGTTTAAGAATGCTTCACATATATAAGCAGAAGGAATGAGTGATGGGGTGGCAACAGGATTGAGCACAGTGTTTACAGTAGAAAAAAGTACTCTAGAATTATGACAGTTTCTGGAAATAATGGCAGAAAAATAATTAGCTCTAGCTAACCATTCTGCAGCAACTTGAAGGCTGAAGACATCAGTGGCAATGGGTACCGGTTCTTAACAATGATATCATTGTTAGTCAATGCCCCTGCAAGCGAACTATCCTTTCACTCCACAAAAAAAAAAAAAAAATCCTGCATGGCCAGGGACGGAGAAGGGTGGATAAAGCTGGCTGCGACCAACTGTTGAATGTACCTGTCCATTAACTCCTGCTGAGGTGCAGAGGAGTAAAGTTTCCAATGAGGTGGGAAGTGCCAGGTAGAAGATCTGTCACACAGTCGTGTGGGTGGTGCAGAGGAAGGGATACAACCCTAGACTTGCTGAACAGTGGTGGGGCTCTAGAGAGATCAGTGGGCTCCAACTTTAAAACAGAAAGAGAGAAAACAAGAGACAGATCCAAGCCAAAACGAGAGGAGCTTCAAGAAATAACATAGTTGCCAGCCCTGGGGTCTGTTCTTTGTATGTGGATTACTCAGTTAGCTGGATTTTATTGTAGGCGATTTGACATGATCCAGAATTGTTAGGCTCTTCAAAGCTTATTCTGCCTGGGAGCAGGCTTATTTAATGTAAACAGGATTAGATTGTATCATTTTAAGTGAAGGTGATACTGAAAGTCTGACCCAGCCGCTGCTGTTATTAAACCAGGAATTTTTTCTTTTAAAGATAATAATTTTTAAATTATTTTCTAAAAAATAAAAATGCTGCGTAATCTATAATAATAGACACAACCAATTTTACTCATTGAAAGATTTATTTGTGAAGGAACAATTATCTCATCATTTTATTGCAGTCATACACATTACATACAGTTTGCAGTGCATTCATTTGAACAATGAGCTTTTAATTAATCCCCTCCTGAGAATCTGAGAAAAAATCTTGTCGAGGACCTTGGTCGCTTCCGATGTTCGGCACGGATTATCTGGTAAACTGAGGCATTTACAGATCGAATCTTGTACCTCCCGATTGGGGCCTCCCAGATCATATCAAACATGTTTGATATTTAGGATTTTAAATCGGGATGATCACTGCTATATTTACATCAGTACTGTCACAATAGCCAATGTGCGACCGCAAAACAAGCTGCTGTATAGGTCCGTTGGATAATGGAGATGGAGGAAACTGGAAGCCCACGTGTCGACCAACATGGACACCTGATGATGGGAATTCTTCCAGCTGATGGCAACAGCAAGAGAGTCCTTAGAGAAGAGGCCTTGACCAATGGGCCATGCACTGAACCTAAATAAAACATAACAAGGAAAAGGAAACACAAGGCCTAAAAAAGGCAAAAAAAAACAAAACAAAAAAAAAACAACCTCAAACAGGTGGAATACAAAGGCTTAAGATCCGTGTGAAGTAATATTAAATATGTGTTCTGAGTTTGTTACACCACAGAAAAATGTGTTATTAACTGCCAAATTTGAATAGTAAAAAATCGTGGCCTAGTAAATAAAATAAGGTATCAAAATCTTGAAAAAATAAACAGTATTCTCTGCTCTCAAATGCTGGGGGCATGTCCACTGTCGGTGCTAAAACCACTCCCAATCGCGGGAAAGCTGCTGTCTATCTCAACTGTCAAATACAATCTGAATGGATGCTCCCTCTAGCAGCTTAATTTAAATAAGGAGACTGACCTGTTTTGTAAATTATCGCAACCAGGTAATATGCATTTACATGACAAAGGCATAGCTAGCTAGAAAACATCTCTGGTGACTGTTGTAACCTCGGTTCCCTGGGAGCGGGAACGAAACATTTCGAGAATCGCTGTGGGAACTCCTCCCCTTCTCCAATTTCCTGAATCCTTATAGGATAATGCCAGTTTAATAAACTGGCCAATTCTCTCTACTTTTTGCAAATTGCATGCAAATACTGCACCAAAGAACATCTTTTGCTCAGGTATACAGAATTTTGTATAATTAATTAAACTTTATTAATCCCACAAGGGGCAATTAAAGTAGGGTAGTAGCATCACACAACAACTTAATACAAACATAAGATATTACCTAGACAATACAAAGAAATAAATAAGTAAAAAACACAACCCAACATGCTTCATAATAAATTCCATACAACAACAAAAAAAAAAACTAAGACTTTGAATTGTAAAAACGTATAGCCTCTGGAACAAAAGTGAATTTATATCTATTAGATGAACATTTAATGCTTCTGAATCTTCTTCCAGAGGGCAATACCTCAAAGTAAACCTTCAAGGGGTGCCCGTAATACTAAGAGTTTTCCGTAACATTTGTTGCTCGTAGAATTCTGCTAGACTCCGCAAAGGCACACCAATAATTTTTGAGCAAGTCCTAACTAAGGTCTGCAAACGATTCTTATTCCTAAGAGAGAGTGAAGAGTACCAGCATAAAAAAGAAAAACTCAACACACTCTCAATAAAAGTAGTATAAAAAGTTCTCAGTATGTTTTTGCGTACACAGAAGGAGTTCAATTTCCTAAGAGCGTACATTCTTTGATTCACTTTCTTAATAATGGCCTCTGTGTTCTGCTGGAACTTTAAGGTAGTATCAAAGGTAGTTCCAAGATACTTGTACTCCTAGTACAATTTAGCTAAAATGAACAAAGTGACTGCACTGAACACAAGGCAGAACAGCAATGTAATAAGCACATAGACCTGTACATCGTCATCAGCTATATGTGGTAGCAACTAGTACAAAGAACATATATAAAAATGTATATAGTCCAGCACAGTGTCAACAGCACACGCGGTGACAAACTGTGCTCAATGCAAGTATAGCAATAGTAAAAAGCACATAATACAAATGTACATAGTCCTGCACAGTGTCAACAGCACATGTGGTAACAAACTGTTCTCAATGCAAGTATAGCAATAACTAGAAAGACAAGTGAGGCTAGTGATTCACCGAGTGTGGTTGATATGCCAGGGCAGCACGTCCAACTTGTAAAACCTGGTGAAAGTATTCTGTGAAGACCAGCCACCTGGAAAACATACAGTATATCCTGAATAGACGTGCCTTTAGACCAGGCCCATAAAAAGGCAATAGCCCTCGTCGTACAAG
This sequence comes from Sinocyclocheilus grahami, assembly GCF_001515645.1. Lineage (NCBI taxonomy): Eukaryota > Metazoa > Chordata > Actinopteri > Cypriniformes > Cyprinidae > Sinocyclocheilus > Sinocyclocheilus grahami. The sequence goes on from NW_015505962.1 coordinate 15,544, forward strand.
CTCTGATGTTGAGAGCGGCAATGATCAGCCCGAAAAAGGCTAAGACTACACCAAGCATGTGGTAGAACAACACAGTTCCAACCAATAGCGATGCCGCTAGGAAGTGCTCAAACAGTGCTCAAATTGCAAGCATAGCAATTAGAAGAACAAGTGAGGTTAGAGACTCACTGAAATCACTTGAGACGCCAAGGGCATTCAGCTTGTAGAACCTGATGAAAATATTCTCTGAAGACCAGCCAGCTGCAAAGCATATATCCCGAATAGATGTGCCTTTAGACCAGGCCCATAAAGAGGCAAAAGCTTGCGTTGTATGGGTTCTGATGTTAAGAGGGCATTCCTGTCCCTGGCACGCATAAGCCAACACGATAGCATCCACTATCCAGTGAGAAAGCCTCTGCTCAGATACTGTTCGTCCCTTAGCACCAGTGGTGGACAAAGTACACAAATCAAGTACTTGAGTAAAAGTACAGATCCGTATAATAAAATATTATAGATAGGCAGAATCACGCTGAATGACAGACACACAGAAGCGCTGTTTCGGCCACACGCCTGTGCGATCCCAGTTTTGCGATCAGTTCTGCCTGCGCCTTAATTGTTAAATACACACACAGCTGTCAAAATGTCAATCGTGCGGAGTATCTCATGTAAAGTCGGTTATGGCTTAAGTGAACGTAAACATGTGGGTGAAAACCAGATGTGTGTCAGTATATTATATTCATTATATTCGGTCTTAAAAGGACAGCAGCCTAATTAAATACATGTCTGTCTCATTAATGTTAATCAAACAACAAAAGACGTTAAATAAATTATACCTGTTACACCTACTGTATTAGAAAAACAAGTTTATTTAATATTTAATGTGTATCTATTGTATTTTTCTTATGGTTTGTAATTTGCTTTATTTTTATATAAAACAATGTACGTGTGTGTATATATAAATTTAGATATCATGAAATAAAATTTCTCTTCTGTCAGGGATTCTGTTCCTCGAGAGCATGTCCGCTTTGCGATTTAGGAGATTTAGGAGAGTGCACGTCGCCTTGGTGATTTATCTACAAAACCACAGACATGTTGTCAGAGCGAATCAGCACATGTCAAGCCCGTAGTGCTAAGGACACCGCCTTCAGTTCCAAGTGGTTTATGTGCCACCTGCTTTGAGACTCTGACCACAGGCCCGAAGTCGGCATGCCCTCGCACACTGCTCCCCAGCCTGAAGTTGACGCATCTGTCGTGATCACAGTGCGAGCTGTCACTAGTCCAAGGGGCACCCCCCTGCTGAACATTTACGGGTCACACCACCATCTCAGAGCACTGACACAGCTGTGTGTGACCTCAATGCGCTTACTGAATGAATGAATGAAGAATTTATATAGCACTTTTTTGTGTATTACTGTACACCCAAAGCTCTTTACAATCATATGAGGGGGTCTCTCCTCATCCACCACCAGTGTGCAGCATCCACCTGGATGATGCGACGGCAGCCACAGTACAACGGCGCCAGTGCGCTCACCACACACCAGCTATAGGCTATACGCCCCATGGTCCATGCTCTCCACGGGACTCAAGCTTTCAGCCACGAGTGTAGCGATCATGTGCAGAAGACCCAAGTGACAAACTGATGACGCCAACGCCATAAGTCCTAGGAGCCTCTGGAATTTCCTCAAGGGAACAGACTGGCCTGGTCTGAAGTGGCGTAGAGCTGAATAGAAGATCTCTAGGTACTTTCAAATGAGCCTCACATCTCCACCATGTCTAAACACACACCCAGATATGTTTTAGACTGACTCGGGGTGAACATGCTCTTTTGCATATTCACACACAGCCCTAGGGACTCTAAATGGCGAAGCAACTTGTCCGCATGACTGATAAGCACATCTCTTGAATGGGCTAAATTCAGCCAATCGTCCAGATAATTTAGAATGTGCATACCACTTGCTCTGAGAGGGGAAAGTGCTGCATCCATGCACTTCGAGAATGTGCACGGGGCTAAAGCCAGCCCGAATGGGAGAACTGAATCCTGGTACACTGTGAGTTTGCGAACCTCAGGAAGCGCCTCTGAATATGGAAATATGCATCCTTCAGATTTATGGATGCAAACCAGTCCCAGGGACGGATTTGTACCAGGATCTGCATCAGAGTCGTCATCTTGAACGCATGCTTGTGAAGTGCTGTGTTGATGTGTCTCAGGTCCAGGATCGGACTGACCCCCCTATCTCTCTTGGCACCATAAAGTAGCAGCTGTAAAACCCACTCTTCAGCTCGCTCGGATGGGCTCATTACATTTCTCCTTTCGAGAGCAGGCTGTGAATCTCTTGTCTCAAAACAGGGGCATTTTGAGGCAATGCCAGTGACGGGGTCACGCCGTTGAAACGGGGTGTTCTTCGTCTGAACTGGAGAGAACACCCATGTTCTATTATGCCCAGCAGCCAGTGCAAAACGCCTGGAATAGCTCTCCACACGTCTAAAAACTGACATAACAGCCGCATCTCTCCAGTCACTATTGCTGGCAGGGATGTTTGTATACTGGTGCCTCGCCCACGCACTGGTGGGGAAGCGGCTTGTGGAGGATAACACCAGGAGGCCATAACAGGCACAGACAGCAGCTCTACACTGCTCTGAGGCAGGGCGAGTAACGCTGTATCGATAGGATGAGGAAACAACTCTTTTTGAGAGAGCACTTGTGTTTTTATTGCGCAAACAGAAACATGAACTTTGCATTTTTTCGCTTGCAGGAGCAAGGGGAACATAATGCAGGATCCGGTGCTTGGGGGCTGAGCTCTGGGGGGTGAATAAAGGCCTCCTGTAGCGAATCCATGTGTTTTTGTAAGATAAATATCCTTATTTCAAATGTAATAAACACTTTTTTCTCACTTCCAGTATTCTGTCATATGCGGAAGGCGTCCTACATCATCTGTCTGCATGTCCTACCAGTCTTACCATGTACCAGTTAGCGGAAGTGAGAAAAATGTGTTTATTACATTTGAAATATGGATATTTATCTTACAAAAACACATAGATTCACTACAGGAGGCCTTTATTCACCCCCCGGAGCCGTGTGAGGGACATTTAATTATGGATGCGTGCACTTTATTTCACATCTTCTGAACTGTTGACAACCACACACCCTCATTGAAAGGCTTGGAGGGGCCAGGACAATTTTTAATATAACTCCGATTGGATTCGCCTGAAAGAAGAAAGTCACATACACCTAGGATGCTTCGAGGGTAAGTAAAACACAGGCTAATTTTCATTTGTGGGTGAACTAACCCTTTAAGGAGTGTCTTACTGTAAGTCTACAAGGCTTAGAAGGCAGGCTGATGTCCGAGCCAAGAGTGGCCGAGGAAGGGCACAGATGTGTTGACGGACTCCTCGATGGAGGCTATACACACGTAACCGTGGGCCTCCGTTCCGTCCATCAAAGTACCGTGAGAGTGATCCGAAAGCATAAGGAGCCATCTGCTCTATTGCTCCCACGGAACTTTAATGTGATAACGATCGGTCTGCTCAACACTGCTTCAATTCGAACACACCTCTTATAATGTTAGAGCCATGCTCAGAGGCTCCATTGCGTTATCTGGACATGATTTCAGCCCCGCCCTAAACATCCTGAACACAAAAATGGTGAAAAACTGTTTAACGATCGTACTCCACAATTCAGTACTACATAGTTCACAGTCTTTGTAACGTGTTTTCAGTAATACATTTCTAACATTTAGAATGTGTTTAGAAACAATTCTCTGAATTGCCTGAACACGGACTTTAATAGTTATAAAGTATGCTCCATATTCTATATGCAAATATGCAATTTCTTGTTTATTTTATTATGGGGTGATATGTACATTTCATACAATCCCATTCAATATAAATTAGTTTGAGTTAAAAATAAAACAGGGTTAAGAACAAATTCATGTGCGTACGCACCTGTTGTGAATATTTGTGTAAGTGCGAATAATGCACACATTTATGAGTGAATTATTTTTTTCTTTATTTTCCATGCTGGTGCATCAGCATCATATCAGGAAGGGTCTCCCTGCCCTCACCGTGGATATTTGATATGAGTGAAGAAGATCCTGCTCTCATTCTGGAACACAAAGCAATCAATGGCTTCTTAAAGAATCCCTGGCGCTCTCTAAGATACACTTAACCCGAGATATCTTTGTTTTCACCATAAGGAATCAACACAACATGAGAGTGGGCTGTCAAATATGAAGTAATGTCTGGCAGAATCTTAAAATAGCTGGTCTGTGGAAGGCTGCTGGGGTTGAGGAGGGATTTCTCCTCATGTGGGAGTTTCTCTGCAGCATTTCCTCTGTGTACACCCCCGGCTGGATCTTCTGCAGCAGAGACACTCAAGTGATTAAAATATGTTGCAGACACCAATGTGAAGGGAATGGCTATAGGCTTCTTCTGACGCAATGTTTATTCTCAGAGTAAACAGCTGCAGAAATGCCCATGGTGTTACATTCTGGAGGAGCCTGAAGGCTTTTAAAAAGGCTAAACAGGAATACAGAGATGGAAGAGAGAATTTTGAATTGTACACATGGGTGTGAGGTTATAATCTAAATTGGTGTGCTGTGGATTGCATCAAAATATTATTTTTGTAGGTCTACTTAAACAGACATGAGGTAAATTACCTTGCATCTAACACGAAGTGTGATGACACGAAGAAAAATCATTTAGCTTCATAAATTACATAGATACTGATACAAATTGAAGAATAGTAGCCTACACAATATCAGAAGTGCATTGTGAGTTTCTGCTTATGTACTGCGAGCGGTTAATGGAAAACCAGGAGTGGATCTAGTGACAAAACGCTTTGAAGGAAGGAATATTCCAGGTTCGGATTCCACTCACAACCATCAGGCTACTGTAAACAGTTAGAGATGATAACAAAAAAAGCCATTTGGAAATTCTACTATAATTTAGAACCAGCAGTAGAATGTCAGATACAAGGTGCAATAAATAATTACTTATTATTAATGAGCATAATAAACCATTCTTCATCAATATTGGCTGGTTAATTAAGCATAGCTAAATTATGTTTACAGTTGCCAATTAGCTTAGCAACGTTTTTCCCTATTACTTTTTTTCTTATTATTTATACTGTTTTAAATACAATTGTATTTGTATTTACAGAATGTTTTAATTTTAGGTGTGCTTTTTAAAAATGTTATATATATAAATATATATATATATATATAAAGCAGCATTTACCTAATTGCAACCAAAATACAACTGTGAAAAGTAGTAAAAACGTTTTGTGTTTGATGTCTATTCAAAGCTCATCAAATTAGAAAGTCTCGGTAATTAAATTATGTCAAAATTGGCGTTTTCAAATCCTAGTAAATAGTGTCACACAAATATAATTCTGGTGATAGTTTATTGAGTCAGGCTGCTATGAAGCGGCGCTAATGATGAGAGGACAGAGACGCAGCTCTCCTCATTACTGTAGAAGTAAAAGAGGACAGTGATATTTCAGACAGAATAAGGGAGGAGATTTGCCGACGGCTCTCCTATTGGTTTAGTACAACCGTGATGGCACTGAGGAGACGGCTTTATTCTTTATAAAGCTCCCTGAGAGTGAGGAGACCACTGTGAACTCCTTACAGCTGAAGTGCGCTGAGGAAATCCCGTGAGATAACACTGAACCATGAGTGAGGTAAGTGCACCTCTAGCTTTACCGTATCCAGATGAGATTTAACGCAGATCTTTGCAACAGATGTTGATTATATAATATGCATAATAGCTTTCGGCATCTTAATTTCTTTTGGGTGCTGCAGTGTGTTTCTGTGAGTCCTCGCTTAGAGTGTTTGATTCACTTTAGCCTTCTTTTTTTTTTTTTTACGTAAAATAACTTATTTAATTTCACTTAATTTGGGGATGACTTCTGAAGATGATTACATATATGAATATACTTTTTATTGACGTCATCATATTATACTTAAACAAATGTCCACTATCTATCTATCTATCTATCTATCTATCTATCTATCTATCTATCTATCTATCTATCTATCTATCTATCTATCTATCATAAATATAGAGAAACTGGGGTTATAGATCTCTTACTTTTGTTTTGGAATCTCCATTTCTGTATAAACATAATTGTAAGCTTTAGCTATATAAAGGCATTGAATATTTCCACTGTTATTGCCCTGGAGAAAGTGATATAGTTCATTAAACACACAGTGACCTTTTACAACACCATCACTCAGTAGCAGGGCAAGTTATAGCAATTGGAACATTCCCTTAAATGGCATATTGTATAGGCAGTTCAGTAAAATCTGGACAGTAACCTAAATAACGAAGCAGAAAAGAATGAATCAGCAGCAAAAATGGAACATGCAAAAACATCAAAACATTTTTTTGACCAACAGATGTCACAACTAATCAAGCGATTAATTCATAAAATCACAACTTTTACAAACATGTGACAACTTGCCCCCATGTGCCATTTATAAAAATACCCTGAGAACACAACTCAACCTTTTGTTAATAATTCATGCATGCCAGTGTGGTTTTTAACACTGTAAATGTGTTTTTTTTTTTTAAATAAATATATTTTGCTACTGTTGTTGCATTTTTTAATGTTTACATTTGAAACTATAGCCTTCGTGAACTAATAGCCTATTAGCAGCTTTAATTTGATGATTAAATACATTCTCTTTCCACATATTGCAGTCTACACTCTTAAAAATAAAGGTGCTTCACGATGCCATAGAAGAACCTTTTTGTCTAAATGGTTCCATAAAGAACCTTTAACATCGGAAGAACCTTTCTGTTTCACAAAAGGTTCTTTGGGGCGAAAGAAGGTTCTTCAGATTATAAAAAGGTAAGAAAGAGATGGTTCTTTAAAGAACCTTTGACTGAATGGTTCTTTGTGGAACCAAAAATGGTTCTTCTATGGCATCGCTGTGAAGAACCTTTTGAAGCACCTTAATTTTTAAGAGTGTACCTCAATTTGCGGATTGCTGGTCTGTTCTGTGTTGCAGACAGCATGGAAAAAATAAAGCTAAAAGCAAGTAATAAAATCGTCCGTATGTTGCGATACAAATAATTGCTACACAGAATACATAGCTTTTATTTCATGTATATGCATTTCAGTTGGCAAACCCTGATCTGTTTCATTAGGACATCTCTTATCCATTTCAGAATACCTGCTGGACATGAGCAGAGTGTCCAGTTACCTTTTTCTGGACTTTTGCCTTTGGTTATTGAGATTTGCATCCATCAAGAGGGCTGAAAGCATGTAGTTTGCGTGCTTGTTGTGTTGAGTACAGCATAATCTCAAGTGATTCTCTCTCAGTAAATAGTTAATACATTTCTAGAGAGGAAGTGCTAATTAACTTCAAAGCCATCTAGAAGTGGTGCAGTTGTGACATCTTTCTCCAGCAACATGCGTTTTCTTGATGCTATTTTCTGTGACCTGCAGTGCTTTTAAACATGATTTAACATAGGCCAAATTTAACATAGAGAGGGATGCTAATTATGAGAGGAAATTAGCATAAACTCAACCCTGATTTAAGCAGTCAGGTCATTACGATGCGTTCAGATGCTTCAAAGTATTAGAGTGTTTAATATCTAAAGAAAAAGTCCAATTACTGTGAGAGTTGTGATCAAGCACCATATGTCACATCTTCTCATTAACTTTCATTCTGCCTTTTCTTGTAGAAAATTTAGTAGCAGAAAGCTTGTTTATTTATTTTCCAAATATTTTTTGTAATAACGTTTCTCTCAGACACTGTACGGAACGCCTCTGCCTCTAAAAGGAAGATAAAAACATTATCTTACTCTCTCAATAGAACATTATAAACCATTATTAACAGTTTAATAACAGTTGAAAGGAGGAAAATATAATATTACCTATAAACATACAGCTTTTTAGGCATTGTTTTAATTTACTGTATTGTGGCCTTTCTAAAATAACTACATAATACTTAACAATAGTTAACAGATGGATTTAATACAGGTAATGTTAATATAATAAAAACCACAACAATGACAGCAATGTGACAATATGAAAACCTGTAATAGACATAATGGTAATGCACAGTTTTGGAAGTGAAAAAGAACAAATAATCTTATAATTTACTGTAAAAAATAAAACAATAATAATAATAATAATATAAATAAATCGACAATCCCAGAATGCCCTGTGTGACACTTTACATTTTTTAATTAAGTACAGTTTTGTTAAAGTAGATTAGGGTTTTATGTTACATTTTATGTCGTTAAATAATATTAATTGCATTATTTTATTGTCATGTGTGTTATGATGCTTATGATAATATTTCTTTACAGTTAAATTTTGGCTACCACATCTACTGTTTTTTTCCCCATAATTGTTTTTTTTTTAAATAATGTATATCATTTTTGATACTATGTAAATTATGTCAGTTTATCAGCACGCACACATAAGTTAGTTTTAATAAACTGGAATAAAATGGAAGTCATAGGGCTCTGTGAATCATCACATGAGCAGAGCTGGAAAGCACAGATTGGGGTTAGATCAAGAGCCACACAGCACATTTAATCTGATTTTGACAACTCTTGAAAAACTGCCCACATTACTCATTTCAAACTGTTCTCCTCGTTTCTCATCTAATTCATCTCTGACCTCTCCACACATCAATTCTCTCACACTGGATTGCTTTATGACACTCAAAAGGCCTACTACATTTCTCGAAGAAGCACAACGGGATGTCAGAAATCTGATTGGACATGTGCTGCCATGAGCAAGAATGTGCCGTTGCATCCAATCTCCCCGCATTTGCCACCAACTGTCTTTGTCCCTTTCAACCGTCTGATGTGTTCTCATTCTGCCTGTCTTTAGTGAATATGGAAGCCGGCTTTCATAATACACTTGACAAGCATTTGTGCACTTCACAACAATTGTGATGTTTACTAATGTTTGACTAATGGTACTAAAAGGAGATGAAATAATAGCTAGTTGTGAAGAATAAGATATAAAATATCTTAGCTTAAATCTAATAGTTATTATCGTATACATGTACAGTATAAAATCAAATCTAAATGTTTATATTTATATTTATATAAAGGAATTATTTGACTGTGATGTGACTTGTTTGAATAAAAGAATGAGAATAATAATAGTATGAAACATGAGAATGATAATAAACATAAAAATACAAAAAAAAAACTGTGTTAAAAACAAATGAAACTGGAACATGAATTACATAAGACTAAAAAAAAAGACTAACACAGACAGGAGACTTTGCTTTCTTGTTTCAGAAGTTCACCTCATGTCACTCTAGTGAAGGATTTACTTTTTTTGCCAATTACAAGTTAAGAAATCACTGTTATTCCGTTTATTTCCTCTTTTCGTAAATCTCCAAAGCATAAGCTGTTTCTTTGAACAGTTGCAAATGAAGTAGTCCAACTGCTAGGCAAAGCCGCAGAACATTTTTAGTTTGGCCGAAGGCATCAACACATCAGCATATTAAGAAGCTTAAGCAAACCGTTTTGTTATCCAAGCTGGATTATGTGAACTTTGCAGTATCCTTCTTATAGCTCTGCATGTTTGGTGGTGCGTGTGAAGGCAATCGTCACTATAGCTATTGCCCACACTGAGGGTTAGGGATTCGTGCAAACCCTTAACCCCAAGTATTAAAATTCCTGGAACATCTGTACTATGCACATGAATGATGCTTCAAATCATGTGGCTTGTTGAGGAAATATGTGCTATGACTTTATTGTAACGACATAGCAACATACTAATAACTAGGGATGCACCGATACCACTTTTTTCAGTACTCGCCCGATACCGATACTTTTATTTTTGGTACTTGCCGACACCGAGTGCCGATACCGATATTTTTATTGCATTTGTAAATTTTTTAAATATTGGGTACAGAAACCAAAAGAGTATGTATAATGTTAGTTGGTTAACTTCATTTATCAAATAGATAGTCAAACCAAAATTTATTCAGACACCTTCAACATTTCTCACATTATCACAGTTTGTTCGCTATAGTATAAAAAATGGTAATAAAATATGACAAGAACTCAGAGTTACACTGTGTCAGAACAAATTCATCTTGATAATGTTAGATAATTTTGATAGAAAGGTATGTAATAGATTACAATCAACCAAAATAATTCAGACAGCTGTTAGTATGACAGTATTTACACAACTATGAATACTTTGTCGGGCAACCCTTAGCCTCAATGACAGCCTGTAGTCTCCTGGGCATGCTGTCATCCAGCTTCATGAAAACCTCAACTTCAGTTTTTTCCCCAGACTCGGTCTGAATAATTTTTGGACCCAAATTTGTATCGATTTTACTGGTAGTCCACTGTATGAATAATTTTTTGGTATGATTTGTCACAGTTTACTTTATTTTGCTATCCTCACTTAAATAAATGAACTATAGTGTCCTGCACCCACTAGTAAAAAAATATCCAAAATTATATCTGGTCTCTGAATAATTTTTGGTTTCACTGTATATCCTTCGGTTATTTTCACACTTAATTATGCCCATTAAAAAGTTTTTGTTACTTTCACTGTTCCTTTTTTTGCTCTATGGTACATCATCTTTAATTTAATAGCATTAGAGCTGCTCCACTGCTGTGTGAGTACTGTAATCACGCGCTTTGCTGTAATAATGCATGGAACCACTCGTTATTGTCAGGGTCTGGCGTCTGGTGTTCTCCCTCTCACCACCAGAGGTCGCCATTTCCCATCCTCCCGGACTCCTTTTCCGTTACCTTGACTCCACACACCTGTGCACACACTCACTCACACACAGCTGTGGCCCATGCTGAGGGCTATTTATGCGCCTTCCCCACGTCACTCTGGGCAGATTATTAGTAATTGGTTTTAAGTGTTACTAATAATTGTTAGGAGTTGTATTAAGTGTTGTTACGGGACTGATGCAAGCTCTACGTGGCCATATTGCATCAGATTACCTTTTCTGTTTCAAGCCTGTGTCAGAGTCTTAGCTCTGTTTGTGTTTTCTGTTTTGGTTTTTACTTTGTTTTCCCGGCAGTCAATAAAAGCCTGCATTTGGACCCAGACCCTTGCTTACACGGTGTCTTTCCTAACCACGCCGTGACAGTTATAAATCTCCTAACTGTGATATTTTCAGAAATAGAAGTCGCATTTTTTCATCTGAAACGTGCTGCGATTTATATTCCAAAGCCACTCATATAATGCAGAAACACTCAAGCAAGCAAAACATGCGCAACGCGTGCACGTATTTGTACTGATGCAGAATGAGAGGGACAAGTACACTACAGCCTAGCGCATTTCACACAGGCTGCTAGATTCACTTTCGCCAGAAAGTCGTGTATGCCTAAGTTTGAAAATAAATGATGTTTATAGTAAATGCCCCTATGAATGTTTATATTTTTACGATTTCGTTTTAATCCAAATGATGCGTGTGCTAAGTGAGTGAACATCAAAGATCACACAACAGAATTGCGCACGCGCTCTCTCTCTCTCTCTCGCGTTCTCGCTCTCCCTACTTTTAAGTAAATTGTGCATTGATTTACTTACTTGTTTTTGACATATCCGACCGAACTACAAAAGTTCCAGTGATGTCTGTGAGAAAGGTATATTCACTCGGCAAGCTCGCGCATCTGCGCCGCCTCTCTCAATCCACTCAGCGTGCTTTGTTTATCAGCTCGCACACATCAGCTATACAGGCGTTAATACTGAATGTTTAACATTATATTCATTGCATACATATACTGTACTTCGTAGTAGACATCCATAACTCCTTTCTGCTGTCTGTTGTTGGTGTTTCTTTGTTTGAATATGGTGCTTATCACATGCTGTGTTGTATCGGCCTCCATTTTAACGAGTACGAGTACAGGAGACCAGTATCGGGCCCGATACCGATACCAGTATCAGTATAGGTGCATCCCTACTAAAAACCACTCGGAAAACCTTAGCGACCGAATATAGCAGCACCCTACAAGCAAATTAGTGCTCGACCAATATATCATCATGGCTGATATATCGGCCGATATTTGGCACTTTTCAAATATCGGCATTGGCCGATAAGTTTTTCTGCTTGGTCGATGCGTTCGAAACTTTATTTTGACGGTGCGACGGACTTTTATTTTGACGGCGCCGAGAACGACAGCGCCTGAGCATACAGTGCTCACATTAATTTCTCCCTCTTGTTTGCTATCGTCGTTAACAGTTCTGTCTAATACAGATAGAAGTCTGTCTAATAATCTGATAGAACTGTTAAACAAAGGAATTCAAATGTATACAACGTATTATATTATTAGTAATAGCAAGGCAAACATTATAATACTTTCTCGTTTGCCGTCAGCATTCAGCAAATATGCATTTATATAATTTAAAAATCTTTGAATGAATAATGAACATTTAATTTCACAAACCTTGCAAACTTAGTCGAATCCAGCTGTGAGATCGTGTGAAGTGTGCATTTGTATCCTGCATGATCTCGTGTTCTCTGCGAGACTGTCGGTTCGTGTGAATTGAATGCTGACAGGAGGAGAGTTCAGCTTCACTGAAGATGCGCGATCGTAAACTCGTGATTTCAAATTATGCTGCACTTTATGCATTTGCCCACTGTGTGCTGTATGTAAAATGAGTGTTACCTTGGCTTTATTTGAAAAAAATATGATTCCCAATGCACACAAACTTCCCAGAATACTGAGTGCCTTGTTGGTTACAGTGTTTACTTACTTTTTAATTATATTTTTATTAAATATTTATTTATTTGCAAAAAATACTTTGTCATCTAAAGTATAAGTATGTTTATTTTACACATTTATTTTTTAATCCATTTTCAAATGATTTCAAATTTCTTGAATATTAATTAAAATAAATACAATTATATCGGCTTTATATCGGCCAACCTGCTTTTCAAGATATCGGCATCGGCTGTCAAAACACATATCAGTCTACCACTAAAGCAAATGTAAAACAAAAGGTTTCTTGAACTCAATGTGTATTTTCAGCTTGAATATGATTTTAAGTTAAAGTGCAAAATGTCACTGTAATAGCTGCATAACCAAATGAATGCCTAAAGAACAAGGACCAAAGCATATTTACAGATCTGGTTCTATAATATTTGCTATGCTTATTAGATGCTGCTTTGTTCCATATCACAGCATGGTGAAAGGAAGTACATAAAAAAAACCGATGAATATTTGAATGGTCATTTACTTCAATAAATGGGTCATAAATGACATTCACAATCTACAGAGTGCATTACAGACTGACAGACTAAGTATTGTAATGCGAATAAATTGTCCCTGTAATGTGTTAGTTTTGGTTTGGCTGCTGAGGCAGTATATATCAATTGCATAAGCTCTCGGCTCTGGGTTTAGAAGATTCCCAGCCGACTGTACAGCAACTTGCACATGCAATGTAAATATGTTAATTAAATCGATAAAACAAACTGACAACTTTATTAAGACCCTTGGTGGTGAGAAGTGAATTGAAAGGTGATAGCAGAACATTTAGTCAATTGAACAATAAACTGGGTAGAAACAGTTTTAATAAATCTCTCCTCGCCAGGGACGTGGTGCTAGCTTGATTGATTGAGCCTGTTATTTTTAAGAAATGCTTCTGCTGGTATGCTCTGTGCCCTACATTTAGTAAACATCCAACACCCTTTTCAGTTAGTTTTTTTATGGGCGGAGCTTAGGTGGAGACAGAAAGATTCCCCTGACTGCTTCACTAACGCTAGCTAGCAGGTTTTGTTTGCTTGTTTTGAACAATGACTGGATAAAATTCGATTTTATCTTAATATGTAATGTCACTCACTGTCCAGGATTGTGGTTGTTATTTGAAAATGTTAACTTTAACGGAAGGAACCAGATTGGCCGACTCATTCACACTCACTCAATGGATGGACGATCTGACAGGAGTGGCCTGACACACCTACCAGATAGAGCAACCGAGCATGTATAGTAAATAGAAACTGAGGGCATATAAATCTTTAGATACCTATAACTATGTACTAACAGTGGCAATTGTAAGCAAATGCAACTACTTGAACACACACTTGACACATACCATGGGCACTTATGGCAATTGTAGAAAGCGAGACAACAATGTTTCCTTTTTTCCGTTTCCTTTATGTTTAGCCAATGATGTTAGTAAACTTGTTCCCCAATTTCTGATTAGGTGGGCATGCATGAGAAATCTTTAGACTTGTAACCAAACCATAATCCATACCAACAAAAGACAATAGTTTATATAAGCTTAACTGATATGAAGTGTGCGCTGCAAACACTAGCATTTTTGATGATCGTTTCTGTCCAGTCCGCTTGTTTTATTGCCTTTAACCACAGCTGTCGTCAGTTTTTTGTCTGGCAATGGCAGCAGGTCTGCGATAAAATTTCAATTTGGAGCCTGTACTCCATCGATTCTGACACTCACCAACACAAGAAGATGACATGAGTGGCCTGACACACCTACCAGATAGAGCAACCGAGCATGTATAGTAAATAGAAACTGAGGGCATATAAATCTTTAGATACCTATAACTATGTACTAACAGTGGCAATTGTAAGCAAATGCAACTACTTGAACACACACTTGACACATACCATGGGCACTTATGGCAATTGTAGAAAGCGAGACAACAATGTTTCCTTTTCCGTTTCCTTTATGTTTAGCCAATGATGTTAGTAAACTTGTTCCCCAATTTCTGATTAGGTGGGCATGCATGAGAAATCTTTAGACTTGTAACCAAACCATAATCCATACCAACAAAAGACAATAGTTTATATAAGCTTAACTGATATGAAGTGTGCGCTGCAAACACTAGCATTTTTGATGATCGTTTCTGTCCAGTCCGCTTGTTTTATTGCCTTTAACCACAGCTGTCGTCAGTTTTTTGTCTGGCAATGGCAGCAGGTCTGCGATAAAATTTCAATTTGGAGCCTGTACTCCATCGATTCTGACACTCACCAACACAAGAAGATGACATTTTAAGCTCCTTATGTAGCCGATTCTGTGCTGGTTTTTATTGGCCACCTCTAGTTACCCCTTTGTTTTCCCTCCAGCTAATGCTGTGACGTAATTGTGACGTCGGCATTATAAGGGTCTATTGAAATTGACCACTGGTGTTATGATCACTGGGAGGAACTGGAATGCTCAACATGGCGACTCTAGTAAAGTAAGTCCCGCCTTCAAAATAAAAGAACCTATCATCAATCGGCAAAGTCACCCACTGGTCTTTACATGAGACCTATGCACAGCCTTTGCTTTACACTGCACTTGCATATTCGCTGGAGCATTACTTTACTCAAGAAAATACCATTCATACCACATTTCATTACTGATTTGAAATGTGTTATTAAAATATGAGTTTAGCAACTAATTTTTGAGATTTAGCTCTTTGCTGGACTTATTCACTGGCTGTGGGTTTACAGTCCGGTCCAGGATAGTTTTTAACTACCCCATACATCAATAAAAGCTTCCGTGTAAAGTATTACATTGTGACAATTTTAAACAGTAATACAAGCAGATATGTGCACAACACACTGTTAAGATCAGGGTGAAATGATCAGGGACATAATTAAAAAATAAACTTATGGTACTTGTTTTTAATGTTGGGATCCTTCTGAAGGATATGCAGAGCTGTCGGTGCTACACACAGCCAAGAAAAGCAGGTTTGGCAAAACACTGCAGTTTCAGTGATGGTACTGAATGGAAACAATATGACACTTGTGTATATACTGATCTGCCACAACATTAATACCTCCTGCTTAATATTGTGTAGATCCCCCTTGTGCTGACAAAACCGCTCTGATGCATCAAGGCATGAACTGCACAATGCCTTTGAATATATCCTGGGGTATCTGGCACCAAGACATTAGCAGCAGATATTTGAAGTCCTGCAAATTGCAAGGTGGGGCCTCCATGGATTGGATTTGTTGGTCCAGCACATCCCATAGATGCTGAATCAGATTGATATCAGGGGAATTTGGAGGCCAAGGCAACACCTTGAACTTTTTGTCATGTAACTCAAACCATTCCTGAACAATGTTTGCAGTGTGGCAAGAGGGTGCATTGTCCTGCTGAAAGAGGCCACTGCCATCAGGGAACACCACTGCCATGTTGCCCGGAACATAACACTGCCTCTCCCAACCTGCTTTCTTCCCGTAGTGCATCCTGCTGCCCTGTCTTCCCCAAGTAATTGATGTACATGCACCTGTCCATGCTACGAGGTGATTCATGTATGTTATATGGGGGTTATGTCATGTATGTTATATTTGCAGCAGCATGTTGTGGATGTATCGGCAGTAGCACGTCTCTGTACTTGCTCTGCCGCAGCAGCAGCAACACGTAGCAGATCTGTTCCACCAAATACATTAACATTGTCATGTACATTACCATGCCAATCCCCCCGAGAGTTGTCATGACAGAAATATATATATATATAATGATTTTAGCAAATGGCTGCAATATAACAAAGAGTGAAAAATTTAAGGGGGTCTGAATACTTTCCATACCCACTGTATATTCTGTCATACACATACACACACACACACACCAGTTCTCTCTGGTCCGCGAATCTGACTGGCTGATCCTTTTCCAGCAGTGCAATATTCTAGTGATAACAGAACTCAAACCGTTTCACCATTTGTATCAATCCGCCTGCAGTATATCTCTGAGCGAGTGTCATGGCGGATGCCCAAATAAACTTTAATTTAAAAAATAATACCGTTTTTGTGTCATGGAATGTAGTTTTAAGAGTTTTTTTAAAGGTGAGAATATAGTTGTTTAGACTTCAAATATGTGGTTTTTTTATAAAGATAACATCGATTTGAAAATTTGCTTCAATGCTTTTGGAGATGTGAGCTCCAGGGTGTCAGCGCTCATGAACCTGCTGAGAGCAGCCTCACCTCGACTAGTTCTTCTGGAATTTGCAGCTGGCTCTGATATCTCTATAGTGGTTAAACAGGAAATATAAGTAATTTAGGGTAAATCTAATGGGTAGTCTTTAGTCTCATAAATCTATTATTTGTTCCAGAGCAAATAGTTTTGGCTGAGGGCATAACGTTATATTTTATATAAATATAATGTTGTATATCAGAGTGCTGCCTTTGCACTTTTGACTGAATGGCCTTGCAACATTTATGATAGCTGTTGTTGTTTATTAAATATTATTATTCAATAAATAGTATTTATATAAATAATAGTAGTATTTAATAATAGTATTTGGTATAGAGAAACGTTTTGTGTGTTCGTGATGGTGATTTTAGTTACATTGTTACACCATTAGATGGCGAATAGAGACTGTTTTTATGAGTGAGTCAGCAGTAAAAACTTTTATATCGAAAGAGACTGAAACGGTACTTTTAACAACAGCTTGTAAGATGCAGCCAACAAATGCAGTGAGCAGCGCTGTCTACGGAAATCCCCCTTAACAGTTGAAAGGATAGCATGACAAAAATATCGCTCCCCCCCCCCCCAATAAAAGAAATATATATATATACCGACTCCAAGCTTTTGAATGGTATAGTGTATAATGTTACAAAAGCTTTTTATTTCAGATAAATGCTGATCTTTGGATCTTTCTATTCATCAAAGAATCCTGACATTTTTTTAATAATAATAATCAGAAATGTTTATGGAGCAGCAAATCAGCATATTAGAATGATTTCTGAAGGATCATGCTGAAAATTTTGCTTTGATCACAGGAATAAATTAAATGTATTATATAATATAATAAAATATATTCAAATAGAAAGCAGTTATTTTAAATAGTAAAAATATTTCACAATATTACTGCTTTTGCTGTACTTTGGATCAAATAAATGCAGGCTTGGTGAGCAGAAGATAATTCTTTAAAAAACATAAAAAATCTTACAGTTCAAATTTTTTTTAACTGGTAGCATAGATATGTATCATTGCATCTAGTTATTTTGGATAAGAATAAAACGTCAGGTCCGACAATATCGTGTCTTTTTTAATTTAAATCTAGATTTATTTGCATTGGCCCATGGAAACCTCTATGAACACACTTGACTTGACTTGGCCAAAAAAAATAGTTGGGGACGAATTTACGTTTTATTAAAAAGTGTTTTCGAATTCTACTCATATGGCGCACACACACATTAGGATATGTTAGATGCCTGCCTCCACTGAGAGTCCCTATCAAGCACTTTACATATTCAACTACTCTCTTCTTCTCCTCCTGCCTTGCTCTTTGGCCCGCATCACTCACCGCAGAGCAAGCCTGTTCTTGATAATGCTGCTGTGAACACGTGGGAAAAGCTGATGAAGAAGAAGTTGGGGTGAAGCGATCTTTATATAGGCGGAGCAAAATACTTCATCGCTCCATTTGTAGCGCGTTGTGATTGGATGTTTACGCTGTCAATACAGGAGACAAACCAATGGGCCACTGGCTGCTCGCTGTCCGTGCGTGATGGTCCTTGGCAAAAAATAAATAAAAATCATTCTGTCTGCACCTTATAAGTGTCGGCCCACCGGGAAAATGCCCGGCATGCCCGATTACCAGTCCAGCCCTGTATATAGCCATATCGCACAGCTACGAGTGTATTTGGGGACATTTATTGGGACAACTCCAGGTGGGAACAGGACACCATAAACTGGGACTGTGCTCAGAAAACATGGACACCTGGTCAGTCTATTATGTGTTAATGCTGATAATTAGTTACCTTTTGTTAAACTGACTCAATCAAAAGAGGCGATGCTGTTTAAAGTTAGTTGACTATTCAAAGAAGAATTTTCCATAATGTAGGACAGGGGATCTGGTGACAGCAGGACTGGGGCATTGAGGAAGTGAAACGTTCCCTTGTGGTTTCAGCTACGCCTTACCTGACAGACTGCTCATAAATCACCTCACCTGTGACAGCTGATATCTGCTCTTCATCTGTCAAGCAGTCTCGTTCATCTTTAACTTTAACATTGCTTCAGTGCTCTGAGAATACAAGAGCTCAGTGGATGATTTCCCTCTCAATCTGTTGTTTTGATCACTACAATACTTGTAGAACAGTCTAGCTATGTTGCAAAACCTTAATGAGTTGGCCTGTTGTCTACAGAGCACACTCACCTATAGTGGAATCATCATGGTAGTGACAGTTTAAAGGTGTTTAACAGCTGTTGTGAAGTTTTCCAGAAAGTTTCAAACCATTGTAACAAACTCCAAATAAACTTAGTTTTGGCTAGATTTAGTTTTGAAATTATTAACTGAGCATGAAATCATTATATGGTGGCCTTTTAGGGTAAGCTCACCTCTAAACACCAGGTTGCTGAACACCAATTATTGCATTATATGAAGAGTAAGAGATGTCAAATAAGTGTAATTTTCTGACCTATCATTGCATCTAGTTATTTTGGATAAGAATAAAACGTCAGGTCCGACAATATCGTGTCTTTTTTAATTTAAATCTAGATTTATTTGCATTGGCCCATGGAAACCTCTATGAACACACTTGACTTGACTTGGCCAAAAAAAATAGTTGGGGACGAATTTACGTTTTATTAAAAAGTGTTTTCGAATTCTACTCATATGGCGCACACACACATTAGGATATGTTAGATGCCTGCCTCCACTGAGAGTCCCTATCAAGCACTTTACATATTCAACTACTCTCTTCTTCTCCTCCTGCCTTGCTCTTTGGCCCGCATCACTCACCGCAGAGCAAGCCTGTTCTTGATAATGCTGCTGTGAACACGTGGGAAAAGCTGATGAAGAAGAAGTTGGGGTGAAGCGATCTTTATATAGGCGGAGCAAAATACTTCATCGCTCCATTTGTAGCGCGTTGTGATTGGATGTTTACGCTGTCAATACAGGAGACAAACCAATGGGCCACTGGCTGCTCGCTGTCCGTGCGTGATGGTCCTTGGCAAAAAATAAATAAAAATCATTCTGTCTGCACCTTATAAGTGTCGGCCCACCGGGAAAATGCCCGGCATGCCCGATTACCAGTCCAGCCCTGTATATAGCCATATCGCACAGCTACGAGTGTATTTGGGGACATTTATTGGGACAACTCCAGGTGGGAACAGGACACCATAAACTGGGACTGTGCTCAGAAAACATGGACACCTGGTCAGTCTATTATGTGTTAATGCTGATAATTAGTTACCTTTTGTTAAACTGACTCAATCAAAAGAGGCGATGCTGTTTAAAGTTAGTTGACTATTCAAAGAAGAATTTTCCATAATGTAGGACAGGGGATCTGGTGACAGCAGGACTGGGGCATTGAGGAAGTGAAACGTTCCCTTGTGGTTTCAGCTACGCCTTACCTGACAGACTGCTCATAAATCACCTCACCTGTGACAGCTGATATCTGCTCTTCATCTGTCAAGCAGTCTCGTTCATCTTTAACTTTAACATTGCTTCAGTGCTCTGAGAATACAAGAGCTCAGTGGATGATTTCCCTCTCAATCTGTTGTTTTGATCACTACAATACTTGTAGAACAGTCTAGCTATGTTGCAAAACCTTAATGAGTTGGCCTGTTGTCTACAGAGCACACTCACCTATAGTGGAATCATCATGGTAGTGACAGTTTAAAGGTGTTTAACAGCTGTTGTGAAGTTTTCCAGAAAGTTTCAAACCATTGTAACAAACTCCAAATAAACTTAGTTTTGGCTAGATTTAGTTTTGAAATTATTAACTGAGCATGAAATCATTATATGGTGGCCTTTTAGGGTAAGCTCACCTCTAAACACCAGGTTGCTGAACACCAATTATTGCATTATATGAAGAGTAAGAGATGTCAAATAAGTGTAATTTTCTGACCATCAAATATTTAAAAAATATACTACAACTACAACTCCAGACAGCAAAGTTTCAAACGAGGTGTTTGACCTTCAGAAATGTTTTGTCTCAGCAGATCAAACCAAATGTGCTGTGTTATAAGCATATATATTCACACACATGTTACAGTGCATATAGGCTACTGTACATGCAAAACACAGGGACTGCTTAAAACCACGATTCTTTTGATTTTTTATTATTTTTCCAGAAAATGAAAAGCAAACAAACACAAAAAGGCCTCTAAATCAACATGATCAAAACTTTGCTGAAACATCCGTTGCACACAATCTACTTCAGTGTTTTTTTTATAAACTAAACATGAGAATAACTTTTACATTGTTAGTGATGTTTCAAGATGAACATTTACTTGACTGAAGCAACTTACCTTTATTTGATTCTTCATACATCATTTTTTTGAAAAAAAATCATGTTAAAATATGATTCAACAGGCTTTTATTCAAAAGTTTACTTGTTCTCAATCAATTAAAATTTTTTTAAAGTAATGCATTTCTTTACTAGTTACATAAAAAAAGTAATCTGATTACGTAACTAACGTTACTTGCAATGCGTTACCCCCAAAACTGCATATCAGTACTTAAAGTGTACATATACCTAAAAAAGTGTACATTTTGAAAAGGTACTGCCCCAGTGACAGCTTTTACACTTTTTTTTCCCCGAGTGTATGATTTTAATGAGACAACATTACCTAACAAGTTACTGTCTGTTACATCTGAAGTCAACCTGGACATTCGTACAAAGTAAATGTTGTTTAAAGAAGAGAATTTCCCCTGTTTATTAAACAGTTATGTTGATATTTATTACAGTATAGTAAACATCAGATCAGAGGACAGTCGTGTATTACAAACATCAAAGTGCTCATTCTGAAATCAGAAAAAATATATATTTATGATTTATGCAAGGTATATGCACATATACCTTAATTTGCCTTGTACAGTTATAATTTCATTAACAGCATGATTTTGAAGCAGTTAATGATTTAAACAATGGTTAAATTAATAATTCAAAAACATAAACATATAACATTTCACTCCTATGGAAACTGTAAAAAGAATCTGAAAAAGATATTGCTCAATCAGGAAATAAAATAATAGAAGCATCATAACTTATTCAGAGAAATAATGCTGACTGCGTACAGACTTAAAGACATGAAGCTTTATTTCTAAGAGGATGTATGGGAAACTTGGAATTTTAATACAATATAGTGTAATACATTAACAGAGACATGTATTGTAATTTTTATAGTAAATTCAAATATATTTCTTCTACTAATACCAGATATATGTTCATGTTTAATATTTACTTAATAATTATTACGTACATAAAGACATACTTTGTGTTCAATCAGTTACCTGTGTCATCAGTGCGCAGCTGACACACCCACCGTAGCGATTTCAATATATTGCTTATCGTGCCCGAGAAGACCATAAACATTACAGATAACATCTGAAGTAACCATTAATTTACATATCCTAAAAACTAGTCCTGTGCCACTGATACGATGTAAATTGGGCAATTTTAACTAAGTTTTGGCTGTCAGTCAGTGATGCCCTCTGTCAGTGTGAAGTTTAGAATTCTATGAGCAATCTAGTAATTTATGTAGATCAGTGGTGACAACTGATGTTCACTGTGCATTTTATGTACGTAGTACATTATACTGTTATAAATATCTCATTGATTTAAATTACAAGCAATCAGAATTTCATTCAACGGCCATTGCATATTTTCAGTTTGGGCCTCTGAATAAAACTATGGTGTTTTTTCTTCTTGTGTGCGAACTCCATATTTTTACTATATCATAAAAACCTGATATATCAAACGGGCGGTTTCTTCATTAGGGTGATGCACCACCAAAGCGCGAAAGGGAGGGATTTTTTTCTGTCACATTCAACCACAGTTGTCACTGTTCTAGACTGTTTGTTCTGCCTCTGGATATATAGTCCAAAAAGAGTCAAGTCAAGTCCTTTTTGGCGATTTCACTCTGGCCGAGAATCGTCCCGAGTGTTCTCATAGACTTTCATACAAAGACTTTTTATTGAACTGCAGGCACTGCAATGCAATCTTTATGAGTTCCAGGAGAGCTAGCACTAACATGCTTTCATCATCATACGTAACCTTGACTTGTGCGGCGATTGGTGAGAACAAACATACCAATATTAATAAGAAACATGAAGTCAGGACTAGTCTGTATGGGCTGAATAAAGCAAACCAGTATCTCACCAGTAAAGTTTAGATGGATGACAGTTATAATGGAGCTAAAGATGATTACAGTGACATACAGCCATCGTACACTATTAGACGTGCAAGTCTGTTATTATTAATTTGCCAGCAAACTGTGTATGAGCGTTCTCTGATAGCTTTTTGCACAAGCACATTTCAGTATGATAGCATGTCTGGCAGGTGTTTTATAATGGACACTCGCTGAAGAAGCATGTTTTTATAGGAGTTTGCTGCTGTCAGTGGTGTTTATTTACATACGGGCATCAACACTCACTCTAACAGAGGAACTGTTCACTGGTCACGTCGAGCCGCCTTCAGGTCGCCACATTCGAAAAATTCAGAATGTTTTTATTTACTTTTTTAATTTGTGTTTTGCTCTGAATGGATTTGATGGAACCTGATACAGTCAGGTTAAGGCGACTGGTATAGTGGTCTGTTGGTGTCTCCGTGTGGTCCTCCTGTTTGGTATTGCAGCTTGAATTGTAGTTATTTCTATATGTATCTGCATCTGTATAGGTAAATTGTGAATTATGAAAATAAAGAATGGTTTTAATTAGGGATGCACAATATTATCGGAATGCTATCGAAATCGGCCGATAATGGCTTAAAATGCAAATATCGGCCCGATATGAAAAATGATGCTGATATGCCTTGCCGATAAGATGAGTAACTCTCATGTGCTCAGGGTGTGACAGCGATAAGATTTTCCTGAATGATGATTAGATTCACTGTTTTGAGCATTTAATTTGAGAATGTGAGTACAGAATGACGCGGTCGGTGTGCGATAGAGTCAACAGTTATTAGCAGCAGCAGTAGCAGCAACAGCCTCCCCCGGGTCCTAAGGCCCTTCCGGTAAGCCCTTTTATTTACTTAGGGGGCGCTGTTGGCCTACTTGTAATAAAATGAAAGCAAAATACATAAATAACATTAAGATTATGTTTCTGATTAAATAAAGCATGATGTCATAAAATCACAAGTATGGTTTGATTTAAAGGCCAGAAAGTATAGCTTACATGAATAAAAATCACAAACAAGACACTTGTAAATTAAAGGGGTCATATGATGCTATTTTAAAGATCATTATTTTGTGTATTTGGTGCAACAGAATTTGTTGACATGCTTTAATGTTAAAAAAACACATTATTTTTCAAATGCTATACATTATTGTAGTTCCTCTATGCCCCGCCTCTCTCAAATGTCGTTTTCTACAAAACCCCTCTTTCCGACAAGCACAGTCTGCTCTGATTGGCCAGCTGACCCAGTGCATTGTGATTGGCCGAACACCACAAGCACGCGTCGGAAATGTAACGCCCCTTTCCATAATCACGAGCTTCAGCTTTCAACATAAATGTAAAGAGAGTACATAATGTCCTTAGTTTTACCATCAGTTCAAGCCCGAAAGGGGAACAGAGTCGCGTGACAGACACAGTGATGATGCTCATATGTATTTGCAGTACACAAGCCGCGATTAAGAAAGCTGACTCCACTGTGATGTGACCCTGTCTCTCTCTCACGAACACACGACGCTAAAGAAAAGGAAAAATAGAAATGGCATCATATGACCCCTTTAAATAATTTATATAGTATAGTATATATAGTATATATAATAGTTTATTCTCTAGCTCTTATATATATATATACTGTATATATATATATATATATAGATGTATTCATTAATGTGTAATATGTTTTTTAATGAAAACTTCATTATGAAACTTAACTTATGATTATGAAAACTTAAATACAAGATGCTCTAAAAGATTTTCAGAATTTGTACAACTCTTTTGCTTTAGACCATCTACAAATGTTAAATATTCAAATAAAATGTTAAGGATTGCTTTATAGTTATTTTCAAAGTTTTCAATGTACTCTCATTATAAAATAACTTCACTGTTTATTTAATTCTCAAAAGTAAGTTTTTGTTAAAAACTAACCAAAATGAAAAAAATAATGTTATAATCTCTGTACAGGAGAGACTTGGTGTTGTTTCCAAACAAAAGGAAATATATCGGTATCGGCATCAGCTATCGGCCAAAACGAGTTGAAAAATATCGGCATATCGGATATCGGCAAAAATTCAATATCGTGCATCCCTAGTTTTAATTTATCTTGAAAAAAACTTGCAGAAATAAAGTTTTTGTGGGAATCATTCTCAATCTTGAACATTACTGGTATTTACTGGTAATTAAAATACATTAATACATTTAAAAAATACTGTGCACTGAATAAAAAAAGGTAAGATTGTTTTATGATTATAATTGTTGGTTAAAATAGTGAAAGACCAGACCAGTGATAAAGGTGATGTTAATCCTAATTTTATGCCAGGTAATAGTAAATATCAATAGTTTCCTAATAGTGTCCTCTTCAAAGAACATGCGATTTGTGCTTTTAGTGATCCACAAAATGCAATGGGAGGAGATTTCCTAAGGGATCACTATATTTATCTACAGTGGGTATAGAAAAGAATCACCCCCCTTTAAAATTATCACATTTTGTTGCTTTTGCAATTTATAATATCCAAGTGAAAGATATAACACCAATATGTCAGAAAAAAAAAAAATCAGAATCACGGAGTTGGAAAAAGAATCACCCCCTCCTAAAAATGACTTGTAAACTCAATCAGGTGTAGCTAATCACCTTCAAAATGTGATTCTTTTACAGGGGGGTGGTTCATAATCTATACCCACTGTATATGTGTCTAGCATATGTAACAGACTTTCATGTTTGCTGTCTCTCCTCTTGCCGTTTTTAAGAAGCTTTAGTTCAAGATAATTTCTTCTTGCACAAAAAGGAACGAGTAATCTGAATACAGTTTGAGTTTGTGGCCTAATTCCATGTGTTTTCCTTGCATTTTTAATTCACAGTGAAAGCCATGCAGACGTTTTGTAGTCTGCAATCTACAAGCTCCTAAAATAGCACTACAATGACGGTGGGAAATCACTTATCTATTCAGCTTATAATTCCATATTTTGTTTTCCATCTTTTACAACTGAAGAAACACATATTGAGCAGTTCATCTTTATGAAACATACTGTAGATCACAAATTTTGTAATAGATTCTGATAATTAGATTTAGCAGAATTTAAACTGACAACATAAAAGTTGACTTCATATAGAGCTTGAAAGAGAAGGGGCATATCATTTTCTAGCACCCAGTTGTTGTAGTTGTTTTTTTGCTTTGTCGACTGGTTTGATGTGCAAACAGCAGTGTTTTGAGAGCCACATTGTTTTCAGGTTTCAGATTGTTTACTTATAGCAGTTTGTGCACACGAAGCTAGGATATGAGAATGTACAATATTGTAACATTGAAAAAAGTGCAAATTTCAGCTTTAAGGAAGTAGAATAAATGTTGTCATGACCCTAAAGTCTTTAGAGATAATACATGAAAAATAGCATCTACACTGGATTCGAGACTCTTTACTAACGTCCCGAAGACAAACTGGACACATTAGAATTTCCATGTTGATATACGTTGCTTTAAGGGAAATATATATTATTTTTACACTGCCTAGTTTGGGTTCTATACAATATATGTTTCTAGTTTTACTTTTGCATGAGGCAGGTTTGCTGTGTCTCTGAAGAGACAGGAGGTCAAGACTGAAAGTGCTGCTAACTTCAAAACAAACCCATCATGCGTGTGCATTGCACAACCTTGTTGTGTCAAGTCAGGTATCTAGGAGAGACCATCAGGCATCAATGTCAAGCATTTAATATTTATGGCAGGAAAATCTGCCTGTCTTCCATGGTTCTGAGTAAGCAGCCAGCCTGAGGAAGCTGTCTCTGGGGTCCTGCTGTTCCCACAGACGCTTCAACACTGATTCTCACATAATGGTCACAAAACAACCGCCAGCCACAGAGAACGAAGAAAGTGTGTTTACTGAATACATTGGAGATGAGAGATGCTGAGTGTCTTGTTGTGATACTTTAAAATATTTTATTTAAAACCTTGCCATTGAATCCTTTGTGGAACACAAAAATGCTTTGCAAAATGTCTGAGCTGCCCTTTTCCATAGTATGTGTGTGTGATTCATTTCAAGCTAAAACAAACAAACATGAACTCTTAAAGTACCAAATGTAGTTCACAAGTCTTTTAGGGTGTACTTACACTAGGCATTTTTTAACCGTGCGTTCGTTTAGCCGGCCCTGGCCCGGTTGGAAGAGGTGGGCCAGGGCACGGTTCGGCAAGCGCTTATCGCCGACGTTTTTCGACGCGTCTTTTGTGTTCATACCCAAGCGATTTTCGCAGGCGATGAGCCGAGTGAATGTGCAAATTCACTCCCTGACATTAGATGGCGCTTAATGAAAAACAGAAATACCCCGGTACATATCGAATCCTATTTGATCGGCAATTCCTCTTCATAACAACTCCCTCTTATCGAGATTTTTGTAGTCGCCATCGCGTTTGTCATAAAGCCCTTTGTGTTCAGACACCAATGAGACCAGCAGCTCTACCCATAACAACTACCTCTTATCGAGATTTTTGTAGTCGCCGTCGCGTTTGTCATAAAGCCCTTTGTGTTCAGACACCAATGAGACCAGCAGCTCTACATTCATCTTGCCTCGATGCATCTTCTTGGTCTACTTAATTCCTCTTTGTCGTTAGGTATCAATGTGTGCTCGGCAAGACCGTTTTGTGCTTGAGTGCCACCAAGTCGTGTTTTACTGTAACTTCAGCAGCTCCAGGCACGTGAACAAAAGCGCTAATCTCATTGGTTGGCCAGTTTTTAAAGCAGCGCGTCAAACCAATTTTTTTTTAAATTACGCTTTTACACCTCGCGTTTTGCGCATCGGTGTGCACACTCACATTGGCGCCCTTTGTTTAGTCACGAGGTGTTAAACGTCGGCGGTAATCGCACGCAATATTCGTCCCGGTGTGAACAAGCCTTTAGAGTCAATTGATACAATAGCTTTGTGTGAGGAAGTTGTTCTCTAAACATCTTGCCCTCCTCCATAGCTCTTAAATCCTATTAGCACTTGTGTTCAATGTATTAATAATAAATAATTGCATTCAATTTATTAATAACAAATGTGTTAATCCTAGTTATTGCACTACTAATGAACACTACTTTTACAGCATTTATTAATCTTCTGTAGGTTAATGCTTCTACATATACATTTTAACATTTCAAGTTGGATGAGTCAACAACGAACAACAGTAGTTGAATTGAACTTCCATTAACCTAGATTAATAAATGTTTTAAAATGTTGTTCATTGTTTGTTAATGATACCTAATGCATTAACTAAATTTAATGATTTGAACCTTATTATGCAATATATATTTTTACTCAACAAATTATTTATTCAGTGAACTTAATTCAATTTACAATTCAACTTTTCCACACAAATAAAGTCCATAAAACAAGACTAGAACAAGTCCATTCACATAAATGTTTTATTGAACAAACTTAATTAACATTTAAGTTAACCACAATAAAATCTGACTTATCAACAGAAATTCTCTAACATAAATGATCATTAAACACTAACAAGTAACAAGTAAATTTACTCAAACTATAATCTAACTCTCTCAATTTAAAAAAATGGCTGGAAACTACAAATCCACTGTCCATTTTCAATTGTTAAATATGATTTATGTAGTCACAACAAACAAGTATTATGTACATTTCCATTTTAAGTGATTTAAATGTAATACAATTAAGTAAAAGAAGCAGTGCATACATATTTATAAATATATATAATAGAGAGGTAATTGTAATAGCTTTTTAATTACTATGCAAAACTAGACTTTGCAGCAACCTTGATTTGGAGTTTTAAACATTAAATAAAGCACTTTTTTTTCTAAAATGCAAAGACCATAGCAACATAATTGGTTTTCTGTGCAGTGACCCTGTATTTTTGCTGAAGGAGCCTCTCTCTCTGCTCTTGCGTCCTGTGCTTGTGCAAGGAGAAACCAACAAAAGACTCGTGTTTATCTTGAACATTGTCTTTTCCGACTCTGTGCTGAGTGGAAAGAAGATTGCATGTGCATCTGACAAGTCTTCTGTAACTGCCAGCACTGCAGTTTGATTAAGGCTGCAGCACACGGGGAGTGTGTCTGTGTGCATGTACGTTTCTCTTTCTTGTCAAAGCAGAATACTTAGAATTTATTTGCAGTTACTGTAATGTGTTTTTCTCCACAGTTTGTCACAACACCTCTGCGATGTATGATTGTGAACATTAAACAGGGGTTAATTTGGGATTTTGTGAAACTTAAAAGGTACGTTCACACTGGCAGAAACGGAATCGTTGTATTGGTGGTCACTATTGTTCTTACTTGCCGGCTGCATCCAAATGTATCAGGTTGCAGATCACTTCATTCAGCTTCATTGTCTGCACTCCCATTGGTCATTGCAGTGTTGCCGACCTGGATGAATTATTTAAGGGTACATTTGGGATTTCAGAGAGGACAAACATTTTTCTAATTTACTTGAAACAAATGCAGCTTTGTTAAAATGATTGCCACTAGAGTTTTATCTCTGCCAAATGAAGTACAAAGCAATTTCGAGTGACTTGCTAGATCACTATTATTATTATTATTATTATTATTAGCATAATTAAAAATACTTAAATAAACAGAAATATTATTGTTAATTATCATAAAGTTGGAAACTTTTACAATCCAACTGTATAAATCATGAAAACATTGGTAGATAGAGACAACAGTAGACAGATTGGTCGGCACTGAAAAAGCAGATAAAGTGGCTAAGAAAGCTCTTCAGTTGGAAGTAACAAAACGTAATATTCCAGTATCTGATGTAAAACCTATATTGAATCTGTACATTAATAATAAATGTCAAATGGAATGGAATGAATGCATATACAACAAATTATATGAGGTGAATCCATTAGTAAATGAAAGAAGTAATTACTGTTTTGAAAATAGAAATGACCAGGTTGTATACACAAGATGTTGAATTGGACATTCAAGACTCACTCATATTTATTGAAAGGAGAAGAGAAACCAGTCTGTGACATAAGAATTTTTTGAGTGTAAAACATTTTAATAGAATGTCCAATCTGAAATTATATTAGACAACGATATTATTCAGAAAATATTCTAAAATAAATTTTTTAAAAAGTCTCTCCTGGAAGAATTTTAGATTGTTTTATCACTGATTAAACCGAAAGATTGTATATGATTTTTATCAGTACTATTTTTTCTTGTATATTTTTGTATTATGATTGTTTCTTTAGAAAATTTAATATTATTGCAAATTAGGGGGGTACGAGTATCGGTACTGAACGGTTCATGGGACAAATTCCAAATGCTAGTGATCATCCCTATCCCCTTGGAGTGGTGACTTTGGAGTGAGCAGGGCACGTGTGTGCCATTATGTAGTCGTGACTTGGCAAAGGGAGCGATGTAATTTCCTCATCTTCAGCTGGCATGTTCCCGTGAAAACGCAGCATGGTGTCCGTCAGCAGATTTGCATCAGCATAAAAAATATATAATTTTATATTTTAAAAAGTTATATACATATTAGTTTTTATATAATATATAGCATATTTTAAAAACTTTTTAAAATATAAAATGTATGTTTATTTGCAGCAGTTATGCTAACGACAATAAAAATACATTTATGACAGTAAAACAGCGACATCTGCTGACGAACACTGTGCTGTGTTGTCACGGGAACATGCCAGCTGAAGAGAATGAGGAAATTATGTAGCTCCCTTTGCCAAGTGCATTCCAAACGACTACATAATGGCATGCACGTGCCCTGCTCACTACAAAAAGTTAGAAAGAAAAACAGTAACACTTCACAAGAAGATTCTATTATTAACATTAGTTAACTACTGCCAGTACATCCACAGACATATTGCTGTTGCACATAAAACATACATAAATTTACCCCGCACATATAACATACATGAAATTACCTGTAGCAGATCTATGCAGGTGGAGCTGGGGAAGGTGGAGTGTTTATGAAGCGTGGTGCAAACTGCTATGGTGAGCACTGGACAAGTATTTGAATGTTGAGCAGCAAGCTCATTGGTTGCTGATACAACAGAAACCACTCAGCTGCACCATGTAGATAACAATGTGATTACTTAATTGACTAAAGGACCTATCAGTCTGCACCATGTAGAGTTTCATGACAGAACTTTGTATTTCTCTCATGACAACTCTCTGAGAGTTTAACATGGTAATATACATGGAACTGGCGTAGGCAAAATTTTATTTTTGGGTGGGCCTGGGCAAAAGTGAGCGGGCACTAGTAACTAACGAACGGAGTCGTAAACCAAAGGCAGGTTTAAGTTTCGTACCAGCAGGGATTGTAGGTGGGGGGAGTGAATGTACAGCGCTCTCTCCCACCTTCAATACCATGACTAAGGTGCCCTTGAGCAAGGCACTGAACCCCCAACTGCTCCCCGTTCGCCGCAGCAAAAATAAATGGCTGCCCACTGCTCCGGGTGTGTGTTCACAGTGTGTGTGTTCACTGCTGTGTGTGTGCACTTTGGATGGGATAAATGCAGAGCACTAATTCCAAGTATGGGTCACCATACTTGGCCACATGTCACGTCACTAAAAAAATAAAAACTGTAGAACACAGTGGAAGACACTCATAATAAAATACCAGGTCTCCGTGTTTCGTCACCGTGTCCATTGTCAACATAACCTAAAATCATTCACAATAGCCCCAATCTCCAAATACACAGTAGCTACAACCTGTCCACATACAAAACCTGCGTATCACTTAGAATGGAAATTAGATGTGGCTTTATTTATTCCGAAACAGAAGTCATTTAAAATCGTATTTGTATATTTTAATTTTCATTTTATCTTTCTGCATAAATGTAGCCTATTGAAGGCACTGTATTTCCTCATCATATTTCCTCAAATAGGCTAGTATATTATATATAACTAAAAATGTCTTATATATCTTTGTGAGGACGACTATCAAACAGATGGTCTTAAATTCTTTCCTCAAGAATTAGGCAAAAACACATTTTTTTTATTTTAGTTATTTGAGATGTTATAATAATTTTCTAATCTAGTCTTTTCTAATCTCCCTCCCTTAAAAAATAAATACATTTGTTATTTCTTATCGTTGAGAAAACCTAATAACCTAATGACTGTTCATCGGTTCCAAGATAAAAGCTTTATCAATATCAGTTAATTAGGTGTACCAAACATTCATTACGCAAAGAAGAATGAAATATCTTACCCATAGGCAAAGAGTGAGCCAACTGCAGAGTAAGGCTAAAGTAGCCTAAAATTAGTGTAATCTATTAACTACACACATCATAAACCCGTCTGTTTAGACAAGTACCAGATGTGGTGTCATGAAATATTTTAATACGACTGAATTTGTATTTGAAGTGATCATTTAATAAAAACATTCTAAGTTACTAATTATAACACTTTAATGTTCACACTTATTCAAATAGCGAATAAATTATGGAGAAATCGAGCAAAGAACATTTACATTCAGGCTAGCCAGAGTTTAAGCACTCAAAACTCCTGTTATAATCAATGAAGCGGTCCATACACTTTATGATAAATTACTTACAGCATACGTACATCAGCACTTTGTTGCTTATGATGAGAGAATTTGCGAGTTTCAGTCAATTCAGTCAGCAAGCGCACGCACTGAAAACTCCGGTGTCTCTTAATGCTTATGGGAGGTCCGGGAACCCCACAGCCCCACCTCAATTCAAACACTGGCCTACGCCCCTGATACATGGCATTGTTAATGTGTTTGGTCTTGGCGGAATAGATCTGTTATGCTGCTGCTGCAGCAGAGCAAGTACCGAGATTTGCTACTGCCTATACATCCACTGACATGCTGCTGTGTGCTTGTAAGAAATACTGCTGCTGCTATGGATGCACGATATCATCAGAAACAGATAAGACGAATAACTGAATAACGTGCTCAGGGTGTGCTAGCGATAAGATCACGCCAGCAGTGTGGTCATTCTTTAAGGGAACTTTTCCCTGAATGGTGATTAGATTCACTGTTTTGGAACAGCAGAGACTCTCTTTAAAAAAATAACTTTAAGAATATTTATCAGTTCTAACAAATAAGTTTTTGCTCAACTATCCAAAATTAAAAATTATTTGTTTATAATTTCTGCACAGGAGAGACTTGGTGTTGTTTCAAAACAAATGGAAATGCATATCGGTTATCGACTAAAATTATTAAAAAATAATCGCCTCCGGTCTATATGTCTCTGCATCTGCCAAATTATTTTTTTTATTCCCAGTGAAAACAGTTAAAACTCCCCACCGGGTGACATTACTCCAATAACAGACCATGCAAAATACCAAAAAATATTTCAAATATTGCAAAGTAACGTTGCAACCTAGCAAACAATAATAAAATCAGAGAAGGACTTCAACTGTAAGCGACACGAGCATATGCAAAACAAAGGGAACAATATGTCTGTTATTACAAAAATATTGTATAGCCCACATTTTTATAAACGCTTAGGCAATAACGTTGACAGTAACGTATATCTTCAATATTCGTTGTCTATGACCAAAAATGTAATAGGTTCAATGGACTTTTAAAATTTGCTTTGCTTGAGAAAATAAAAATATACATTTAGTGTTTTTTTTCTTTTGATTTAGTCAAGTTGGTTTTGCATAAAACACAATGTGATTCTCAGAATTGTGATTCTCAGATCTGACAGCAACAGCACATTTTTCCGCTTGGGCGATAGCTTCGCGAACAGCTTACCTCGCGCATTAAATAAATCGCAGACCAGCAAATCACTGAGAACGTGCTATAGCTATAATCGTCAGCTATAATCCTGACGAGCCATAGCAAATAGACTTCCTTGGGGAAGTCGTGGCCTAATGGTTAGAGAGTTGGACTCGTAACCCAAAGGTTGTGGGTTCGAGTCTCGTACCGGCAGGAATTGTAGGTGGGGGGAGTGAATGTACAGCACTCTCTCCCACCTTCAATACCATGACTAAGGTGTCCTTGAGCAAGACACCAAACCCCCAACTGCTCCCCGGGCGCCGCAGCAAAACAATGGCTGCCCACTGCTCCGGGTGTGTGTGTGTGCACTTTGGATGGGTTAAATGCAGAGCACTAATTACAAGTATGGGTCACCATACATGTCACATGTCACTTCACTTCGTCACTTCAACAGAGTGGAGGTGAGAAAGCTGCAGAGAATCTGCTCGCCCGGAAGCAACCACAACTGATAGATTTAAAGATAAATTACTTTTGGCAAATAAATCATTTTACGTACTTATTCCTAACTCTTTAAGCTTTAAGTTACATTTCAAATTACAAGGGATCAACTTATAATCATGTTTATATGAATTATCCCGTAAATTTATTCTCTAAAATGGCCTGGGCATGCAGAGCATTCGCAGCTTAATGAACGGAACGCCACTGATATATACAGGTGCATCTCAATAAATTAGAATGTCGTGGAAAAGTTCTTTTATTTCAGTAATTCAGCTCAAATTGTAAAGAGGTAACACAGCTAAATATGGCAAATCCTGCTTGAAAATATATATATACAGATATATCCAGAGCGAAAGATTATTTCACTTTAGCCTGTTCTCATATCCATAGCTTAGTCGGCAAATCATTACAACAATTACATATTCTGGTAAAACAATAGACTGCTTGTTGCTGTATCTGTATAAACCCAGTTGTGTAAACACTGCTGCTTATATGTTTAGTCATTAATTCCTGCATCAAATGCAAGACTTAAACATGACACTTTTAAGTTTAAAACTTGTTTATGCTTGCTCATTTAAGGAAGACCTTGCAATATGCCATGATATGGAGTAAAAGAGCATTCACTTATCTTAGATACTGATTTCAGATGCTTTCTGAAAGCGTGTTGCAAACTGTTTCAGCAAACATTGGTCAACTATTTGAATGTTGAGCAGCAAGCTCATTGGCTGCTGATGCAACAGAACCCAATCAGCTGTGTCACGTTGATAATGTGATAGCAGTTTGAGTTAAGGATCAGCCTGCACCATCTAGAGTTTCATTGCAGAACTTTGGATTTAATAGTCAAGTAAAGTCACCTTCATTTATATAGCATTTTATAAAATACAGATTGTGTCAGAAGAAGAAGAAGAATGAGTTTTTATTGCCAGGTATGTTTACACATACGAGGAATTTGTTTTCATGACAGAAGCTCCACAGTGTAACAGAATGACAGTGACAGAACAAAAACACAGATAATAAAAAATAGAAAAATAGAACGTAAATAAGGAATAAAAATATACAAATCGACAATTGTATGTATAGGTATATAACAATAGACAGTTGTATGTACAGGTATAATTTGTGCAAATTGAAATGTAGACTGAGTGTGTGTGTTAGATAAATAAGTGTATGAGTGAATAAATAGTGTTAGGCCACTTCAACTCAGACTCAATTCAAACTGAACACTCATACAATGAAAAACAATGAAAACTAAACTAAGTTCAAAGGATAGTATTATAATTAAATAGAAATAAGAACAAAGTTCAAAACTAGAATACAAATACATAACATTAAGTATTTATACCTTTCAGCCTTACTAGAAAATTGAATAAAATACAATAAAATAAATTATTAACTACAAATTAAGGGAAAAATGTATCTTTATCAATAACATAATACAGCTGATACCGTGTTATGGTTTCTGATGAAAGCAAAGCTAATGGTCTCAAGGTTGGAATAGAGATCTGCCCAATAGACCTTAATCAGGGTAATGGCATATTTAATTTTTGACAGGAATGAAAATGAGGCTGTGAGGGAAATAAGTACAGTGTGTTTAATGGATTGTACTGTTGTTCAACACGTTCAGCTGATGAAAAAAAAAAATCAGAAGACAAAAACTCTATAGCAGGGCTGTCCAAATTCGGTCCTGGAGGGCCGGTGTCCGGCAGAGTTTAGCTCCAACTTGCCTCAACACACCTGACTGGAAGTTTTTATGCCTAGTAAGAGCTTGATTAACTGGTTCAGGTGTGTTTAATTAGGGTTGGAGCTAAACTCTGCAGGACACCGGCCCTCCAAGACCGAGTTTGGACAGCCCTGCTCTATAGTTTCCAGAGTTGTAAAAATTACGTGATCTAGAATTTTTATACATTGCATATCATTGTAAAGACTGCAAGTCTATCCTTCACAGCCTTGTTTTCATTCATGTTAAATTTATGACGTCTAACCTGAATAAGGTCTATACTGTAAAATTGGCCTTATATTTCATTATAGTTTCAAAAATACACAAATTGTGGCTGTGAAACATGTCGGAATGATAAAATAGTTTCAGTCATATGACATTTTAACGGGATGGGGGTCTGACAGAAGGATCACCTAAAGCACCCCACCCCCTATAAATATTCATGGCTTATAAATAAATTACCTTTATACACTCAGGCAGGTGTTGCAAAGAGTACATTTTGGACCCTGTCTAGTGTATCACAGGATTTAAATGCATGAAAGCTTTAATTAAAAAGAGTTGAAGGAAACATTAAACAGGAGGGTTGTTTCTGTGCTCATGTTTGGCTGAACATTCTTAATGGCATGAAAGGACATGCAGGTTGCCTGAGCTCTTCACATCAAAGCACTACAAACACGGTTTGAAATTCAGTGAAAGTGCAGTTAATAATGCAGGAGATGATGTGCCCAGGGAAAACATGCTGGTGATGCCTTCTTGCTCACTCGGCTGTTTAACTGCACCCCATTTTCCTGATATTTCTGAAAATGTGTGTTCTGTGTATATTTATTATGTATTTCTAAATACACACACATGTATGTATAAGAATATTTTAAAAAATATGTTTTGTTTATAAAATACTTATATATTTATATATAATATAAATTATACATGAATATATATATATATACACACACACACACACACAGTACACACACATATATTATGTAAACAAAAAGTTTTATTTTGGATGTGAATAATCGTGATTAATTATTTGACAGCACTAAATTCATTTCCTTTTTTTTTTTTTTTTGTTAACTGCATATTAAAATAAATCGTATTTTTAAAATTGAAATATGACTGGTGACTTGTGATATTCACCCAGGCCTGTGTTTTTGTAGTTAACAAACCTTCTCTTCATTTATTTCAACCTTCTTGTAAAATGATTTTTGAAAGTTAAAAACATTTTAATTTAGTTTCTTTCCTTATTCCATTCAACAGAGGCAAGGATCTGGAGCAGCCGGTGGCAACAGCAAAACCTCTGGGGCACAAGGTACTGAGAAAATATTCCACACTATAAATCGAACACATCATGGATCTTTAATTATTTTACAGCAGATTTTTTATAAATACAAATAGTATGTCCTAGGAATTATTTTTCGTGGAAGAGAAAAGATTCATCATGCTGTTGAGTTTACCCCAAACATCCTTGAGCGTAGAGAAAAGCCCAGTATCCCATCTGAAATCTTCCAGCATAAGCATTCTAAAGTATTCTCTGAAGTGTCCCACCAAACAAAAATGTTCTGTGCTGTGCTCACTGAAGGAAAAAAGAGTCTGGTAAGCATTTTAAAAATGTGTGCCTGTATATGAATAAAAGGCTGAAGGAGGTAAAAAAAAATAAAAATGAAGTAATGAACACGGTCCCCAGTGTTTTAGCTGCATGCTCCTATGAAAAGGGCAACTAAAGGGATCTGAACCCACAAATTGGCCCATACATCTTAAATCAGACTTAAAAGACTTGAGGGTATTTCTGTTGGTTTTCTTCCTGATGAGGTAATGCTCTTGAGGTCGCTAAAGCCCTGGGGAGAGCTGGGTACAGAGATTACTGGACAAGGTCTAAGAACTGCCACCACCAACCTCACCTGGAAGGAGGCAGTCATCCAGTGTCTGGAGAGTCTACGATCCTGATCTGGAACCCCGCTGCCGACCACTCAGCAGACAAGCCCACCGGCCGCTCCGAAGTCAAGTCCGCCGGCCGTTTCTCAGTCAAGCCCGCCGGCCATTCCTCAGTCAGCCCGCCGGCCACGGCATTCTCCAGCTTACCACGGAATGTCCACGGAGGGCTCCAGTCCCCAAGTTTAGCCCAGAGAGGGCTCCAGTCCCCGAGTTTAGCCCAGAGAGGGTTCCAGTCCCTGAGTTTTGACCAGAGAGAGCTCCAGTTCCCACGTCCCTCCCAAGGAGGGCTCCAGTCCCCAAGTCAAGCCTAGGGAGGGCCACAGTTCCCGAGTTAGGCCTACAGAGGGCCTCTAAAGATGATATTCTCCCCAAGGATTTTTTTTGGGGGGGAGGGGGTAGTAGGAGTATGGCCTACTATGGCCTACTCCGCCATGGCCTCCTGAACTGTCTGCTCCACCATGGCTCCCTAGTCGGTCTGCTCCACCATGGCTTCCTAGTCTGCCTGCTCTGCCATGGCACCCCGAACTGGTACCGCCTTGGAGGTGTCCCTGTTCCGTAGTGGTCTGTCCTGAGGGACCTCCAAGGCACCCACCCTCCCACCCTGTTGATGTTATGTGGCACGAGGACGCGGCTTCTGCAGGGGGGCATTATGTTACGTTAATGTCCTGTGTTATGTTCAGTTTATGCCCATGTTTGGTTTCCTTTCTGTTCCTGTCCTGATTATTTAATGTGTTTCCATGTGTTCCAAACTTAAATTGTTGTAATTTATGAACACTTTGGAATACAGACATAAGGTTGGCCTCTTTTTAATGAAGAAAATCAGCAAATTATAGCCAAAGTGGAATTTTTTCAAAAGATTGAAGTATCAAAATGTTATAGTAGTTTAAATGTACAGTAAAGAACTATATTAATTTTATTTTATATATAATAAATATTTTACATATCAGGGTTTACTCTAAAATTGGTATAAAATTATAGCCTTATGTCTAAATATGTTATGTTTCAAATTTGAAGTTTTCAAAATTGAGGTTCCTGTGAGATTTTATTTAGGGCGTTATACCACAAACAGCCACCGGGTGCCATCCAAACTCCATTGCATTTTTTTAAATGCATTTTTCTGTCACAAATGTCTAGATTTCTCTCTCAATATTACTTCTACCTCAAATATGGAATCCTGAGACTCAGACCTTTCCAATGATATGTTT
Source organism: Sinocyclocheilus grahami (assembly GCF_001515645.1). Lineage (NCBI taxonomy): Eukaryota > Metazoa > Chordata > Actinopteri > Cypriniformes > Cyprinidae > Sinocyclocheilus > Sinocyclocheilus grahami. The sequence continues at coordinate 54,535 of NW_015505962.1, forward strand.
TTTGTCAAGATTATAAAAAGTTTTGATTCTAAAAGACCGTAATTCATTTTGTAATATGACACTTGACACCGCCCACTAAGGGGGAGGAGACCGCCAAAAGATTTTAAAGTACCATTTCCATAGTAAGACAATGTCTGATTTCGAAATGGTTTTCACAGGATGAATCTTGGGCTTCTAAGCTTTCAAATGATATATGATTTATGATGATTACTAAAAGATTTGATAGAGAAAAAAGACACAAAAAAAAAGAGCGCCAAACGTCCCACAGGTGGGACGGTGACAGTTAAGGGGTTAACTTTAAACCATCACTTCTGGCCTAAATGCCAGTCCATAATACATAGCAGTACTAGCTCCAATGAAAAATTCCATCCCCTGTTATCCTCTCACTTCAAAATCCATCAACCTATTTGTTTAGTACTAACCAGGCTGTTTTTGCTTGTAAATAGTGCCTGATCTGTGCATATTTCTCTCCTGAGCAAGATTACTTTTTCACTTGAGAAAACAATATTAAGTATGGAGGAAAACGTTTGATGAATGTATTATAAACATGCAGCTTGCTTCAAAATGTGTTAATTGATCAACAGGAGTTGTGTGGATTACTTGTGGATTATTGTGATGTTTTAATCAGCTGTTTGGACTCTCATTCTGACGGCACCCATTCACTGCAGATGATCCAATAAGTATGAATAAGTGATGTGATGCTAAATTTCTCCAAATCTGTTCCAATGAAGAAACAAACTAAACTACATCTTAGATGGCCGAAGTGTGGGTAATTTTTCAACAAACGTTTCTTTTATGGGGGGGGGGGGGG
>NW_015505962.1:55661-88575 GCF_001515645.1 Sinocyclocheilus grahami
GGTGGGGGGGGGTGGTTTAAGGTGGTGGGGAGGGGTGCGGGGGGGGGGGGGGGGGGGGGGGGGGGGCGTGAACTATTACCCTATAACTATTGAACTATTATCCAGCTAGTAACAGCATGTAATGTTGGTCTAAAAAGAAAATTTGTGTATTAAGAGAGAGGGCATGTTAATACCAAAAAGAAAGGAAAATATATTATACAAAATAAATTAGTTTCTCAGGAATCATTAAAGTGAGGAATTGCGTGTGATGTCTTTGTAAATCCATATGCACAGTGAAGATTTGATCAATGGGTTTGTGGTTTGTTGTGGGATTTTTTAAAGGTACACAATGCAACTTTAGGTCCTCTAGCAGTTGAGGCATTGAACTTGAAGTTACTCATAGAGGAAAATTGTTTTGGTAATTACGTGAATTGGGTTTCGGCTCAACTGAATGATGATGTCTGTTATTTCTGGTCAGTATGTATTGCACACACACACACACACACACACACACACACAAAAAGTAATTACTGTATATAGAAGAAGGTCTCTAACTCAAATGATCTCATTGATGTGTGTAAACAAAGATAGGAAAACAGTGAGAAAAGCTCTCATGTATTGACTGAAACATGAGGCTTGCTCTCTCAAGAGGTATATTTGAAGGGTCTTTCCTTTCTTGCTGTGCTTAACGTCTATGTCAAGGTTTTCCTCCTTCCTTTCGTTTCAGTTCATTTTCCATTCAAGTAAATAGGAACTATACTTGCATGCCTAGAAAGTCGCTGCCCTGGATCATTGTCACGATAGCTGCCAGGTGAACTGACATGCTACATGATACTGTGCTCTCATCTAGTTCTCAATATTGATGCAGTAATGAGTGGATGTTGTATTAAAGGTGCTGTATGTAAGTTTTTGACTTGAAAATACCATAATATGTTTGCAGATATTTAAGAAATATGCTAAGTTAACATACTTGTATATAGAAGAAGGTCTCTAACTCAAATGATCTCATTGATGTGTGTAAACAAAGATAGGAAAACAGTGAGAAAAGCTCTCATGTATTGACTGAAACATGAGGCTTGCTCTCTCAAGAGGTATATTTGAAGGGTCTTTCCTTTCTTGCTGTGCTTAACGTCTATGTCAAGGTTTTCCTCCTTCCTTTGCTTAAATTGCTATTGAATTTTCCAACAGTCTTATGTGTTGTTTCATCTCAGACGTATTCGCTATTGAGCTGTGATTCCTTAACAAAACAACACATAACCTTCACATTTTGTACCTTCATGAATAAGGCTTGAAACTCTTTTAAAATCATGCTGGACAAAAAAAATGTCGTTTTAGTTTGCATCTACTTTAAATCTTGAATAAAGAAGTGAATAGTATGCATTTTAAAACCCTAATTTGTTTAATTAAAATTGAAATCTTAGAGTAATAAAACAAAGGATGTAATAAAAAAGGCACCATTCATACCTTAAATTAGGCAGGTACTGATCAGGCTCAGCCCTGCTTAGCTTCAGTGGGTAACCAGTCTTGGGCTACAGGGTGATATGGCTGCCGGCGAAGTAATGTTACACCAGTTTGTAACAGAAAGTGCCATCTACCCACCTTAGTGCAGATGCCATTTTTGTAATGTCTTGCACCGTATTTTCTTTTTTAGCTTTTGTCTGATGATAATTATGATGAGGTAACCTTTGCCCCTAGGTCATGACAAAGAAACATCATCTGATCAGTAAATATAAAATGAAAATGTATTTAAAATAGGCTTATGCCGTAGCATCTGCCTGAATATTCATTATTGTTCTTTTGGCAGAAGGAGGAACTTTGTTGTGAATTATGAGTGCAACTGGAAACAAGAACTGGTCTGGAAACATACATGACAGTCTGTCTCCAGTAAATACTGTTCTGGTGGCTTCTGTACACCTTGTGCATTTAGCTTGCAGGAACTTTTAGACTGGATGTGCTTTGTTCCTAAAGCCCAACAGTGCTAAACAGTGTATCTGTGCACTTTGCAACATAATTCTAGAAATGATTCAAAACTGTATCTGCAAGCTTGTGAAGAATGTAAGTAATATTGTAACCTTTTTTAATGCATTAATGCTGATATCAAATGAGTCATAAGTAATGACTGCAAAAATACGTTTTTGCATTTTTACCCTACATAGGACATGTGGTTTGGAGAATGGATGGATGGATGGGTTAGAAATGCAAAATAGCTATAGTACTTTTACAACATGGAACATAGTTATATGATAAAACTATTCATAGTTGTTACATGACCTCATCATTTTGAATTTGGCTAAGATTTGGCTGGTTAACATGGGCATTTGCACCCCTGTTATTAGGCAACTAACTTGGAAAGGAAATCCAACGTTTCAGTTCATTTTCCATTCAAGTAAATAGGAACTATACTTGCATGCCTAGAAAGTCGCTGCCCTGGATCATTGTCACGATAGCTGCCAGGTGAACTGACATGCTACATGATACTGTGCTCTCATCTAGTTCTCAATATTGATGCAGTAATGAGTGGATGTTGTTTTAAAGGTGCTGTATGTAAGTTTTTGACTTGAAAATACCATAATATGTTTGCAGATATTTAAGAAATATGCTAAGTTAACATACTTGTTTATCTGAAAAACAATGCTACAGTCAGTTATTCTCCTTTGAAAATGTGCGTTCTCGGTCTCTGTTTTGGTTCGTGAAACCCGCCCACTGCCAGTTTACCCAATTGTATTTCTGCCCACCGGGGTTGCCAGTTGACGGAAAACATGGCATGTTTCATTCCATTCATCGCTAAATGCGCTCGTTCCTGTTGGTGTCATCAATCTGGCAACCTGCGTGTGCGTCAAGTCTGAGGAGGAGGGGCCGGGTGAAAAAAACCCCTCTCCAATATTTAGAATTTGGACTGCAATACCTAGTTCAACCACTCGGTGTCAATACTACATACAGCACCTTTAATGTTCTTTTTGCCATTTGATGTGTGCAATTTGTCTTATCCTTGCCTGGTCACATAATTGTCACCAATACAATACATGCACACTGAATCAGTTTAATAGCATTTATATAAAAGGTTGAATTCTAAACCAACTAATCTTTCATCATCGGCATCATAGTGTTTGAATTGAATTACACTGACATTATGTCATTGTTAAAATCCTCTAAAGTGTTGGTCTCATGCAACAACTTATTTTTCTATGCAGATGCGTCTAAGAAAGATGTCCCCGAGGACATTGACATTGACATGGACGCCCCTGAAACCGAGAAGGCAGCTGTCGCCATTCAGTCGCAGTTCAGGAAGTTCCAGAAGAAGAAGAATGATGACAAGTCATAGTTGCCAGTGGACTTCTCTGTCCATATGGCCCCATCAGGACAGCATTTGATGTTGCATGTAATAGAATCCATTCTGTGTGGACTCATGGGAGGGGGAAGGGAAAGCAAGGTCGTAATCTGTCAATCACTGATCTGACCTTTATTTTACTGCTGTAACTGTGAATATTAATTTTGGTTCTAGCTTCATTCTCCATTCTAGACAAGAATATCTGTTATACTACTGGTGCATGGTTTTTTTCTTTACCTCAAAGTGCTGGATTGCCGGCCTGTCCTTTATTTGTGAAAGCACAATATATTTTCATTGTGAGCTGCTTATGAAATTGATTTTAGTCAGAAACTGCGAGCATTCCATGTACATAAATATATAGTAGAACTTTTTTTTTTCCCACACCATTAGTCCTCAGATGATAAAATGCTTTAGCATACATTCTCATCCCAGAGGAGTTCTAAAAATAGCTTGTCTTTTGAAACCCATATTGTTGAATAATTCCCAGCTTATCTTCCCAAATCCTCACTGTGCGCTCGGTTCTCTTTATTGATTCATGATGTTGAATTCAATGCTGAATGAAATGACTTGAGAGCGAGTGTTTGATTGTCTAGTTTGCTGTGGCATATCATAACATTTCTGTTGATTTTCTTCCTTTGCAAAGGATCATGGCACAAACAGTAGCCAAATCAAACAATTTCTATCTCAACTCAGTCTGATTGAAACTATTAATAAACATCCTTGAGTCTCTGGAACTAAATACTGCATTGTCTTTTAATTACAACTCTTTAAAAAAAAATCTTAAAGCAGGATCCTATTTTTGAATTAATGGAATAATATGATAAGCAGTCGACATCCATGATGTTTAAAACAAAAGACACATGAAAATTGCAAAGAGCATTTCAGTGTTACCTTAAAATAAAATGATGATGCTCTTAAAGGGATAGTTCACGCAAAAATGAAATTTCACCCTGATGTTCAATTCCAAAGCACAAAAGAAAATATTACGATTTACATAACTATAACATAACATAGTGTTCATGTGGCTCAGTGGTAGAGCATTATGTTAGCAGCTCAAAAGGTTGTGGGTTCAATTCCCAGGGAACACACACACTGGTAAAAATTGTATCGCCTGAATGCACTATAAATCGCTTTGGATAAAAGTGTCTGCTAAAAGCATAAATTATAAGACATTTTTCAAAATGTCTTTTATGTTCCACACAAGAAAGCAAATCTAACACGTTTGGAACAACACAAGGGTGAGTAAATGAGAGGATTGTCATTTACATAATTATTGAACTAGCCATACTAGTCAGTTGTATTTCTTGAAAGTATTTGTGTGATATTTGGGCCATTCTTGGGTAACGGTGCCAAAGTGGCAAATGTACTCTATATCAACATCTGGCGAACTACCTTTTTCAAGACAAATTTTATTCATGTTTTTTATCCATATAACACACATTCATAGCTTCTTTCTAATCTCAGTTCATTTAAAGAATGAATATTATTCCACCAAAAAAGGTCCATAAGACCTGTTTAAAACATCTCAGTCTTTAATTGGCATATTTTATACTGATACCAGAGTCGAAATGGCTGACAGTGCAAGCCATGAACCATCTTCCCTCAGCAAATTCTATATGAAAGCACTTTTAGAAAGAATAGAGCACCTACCCATCGCATCCAGTGAAGGTCACACACTGCACTGAGTGATATATTATTTACACTGAATCGTCTAGTGCATTTGAGCCCAGATCCCGATCTACACACACACACACACACACACACACACAGAGACAGGCAGACACAGAGACATCTGTATTGAGGAGAGCTCCATGAAGAAACACCCTCAGAAAGATTTAAAGGCCCAGCACAAGGAAATAATGCCATCAGTGGAGCTGACAGGAGTGGAAGAGCAAAAAACACATATGGTTGTATGTTCTTCCCTGAGAAGTGTGTCTTGCAATAGTTAAAGCTCTTCTGGATATGGCCCAAGGCTCTCAGTCGATCAAAACACCTGTCTGGGCCCAAGAACATAGTGTAATATTGGAACTAGATTATTGCTGGTGGTGTACTGTATGTTCCATCCAGACATGACAACACCTAAAATATCATCTCACTCCGTTTCTCACAGAAGCAGAAGATAATCAATGGGAGCCTAGGTGATCTCAACTGGTAGGTCGTCTCCCAAAAAATGGGTCACAGGTCTCTTACAGAGTCATAGATACCATGAAATACATTTGTGTTTGTATTTATTTATTTATATGAATCATACCATCTACACTCTAAATAATGCTGGGTTGTTTCAACCCAATGTTGGGTCAAATATGGACTAACCCAACTGTTGGGTTACATTTTGGTTACATTTTTTTAATTAGCTTTTTAACCCAACAGTTGGGTTAGTCCATATTTATCTATCTATCTATCTATCTATCTATCTATCTATCTATCTATCTATCTATCTATCTATCTATCTATCTATCTATCTATCTATCTATCTATCTATCTATCTATTTTCATGAATCATACAAACTTTTTCAACAACAACAGCTCTTTAAGTGGTTTGAACAACCTATTTACTTATTTATTTTCATTAAAATAACTCCTGTAGATGAGAGAGCTTCTTTACCTAGATAAAGTTACTCAGCCTCAGTGAACAGGCACAATACAGGATACGGGACTCTGAATCAGCCTGTCTGCTGAGTGAAACTGAACACACTGCTCCTGCCATGGTCCTTTAACAGGCAATGACAAGTCAAATGCTTATCACTTGTGCAGTAACTGATGGATATGATGCTAACAGCAGGGAAGTCACTTCCTTTGAGCAATAGCTGGAGTTGGATTACATTTCCCTTCATTAGTGAAACAATCATGACTATAGTCAACTGTCTCAAAGATGTGTTTGGCCTTACAAACATAAGGCGTACTGCCAAAAATGTCATTTGTCTTCAAGATAATAATGACCAAAACACATAAGATTACATAAAAAAAAAAAAAAAAAACTCATATACTGTGAAATTTTTAAGTTAGTGATACCATGAGAAAATCTTCAAAATTGCAATGCAATGGTAAGTCATGAACGTATAGTACAGTACTTCAAAAGGCCCACCTGACTCACAACTGTCAGCCATTTTTTCCATTTTTATTTATTTATTTAATCCATGTAATTTGCATTTTTCTATCCCACCATGTGCTGCATGTTGGAATAGCAAAATGCAAATGCACATCTGAGAATCTCAGCCTATGTAATAGTTCATCGCTTACTGTTTAAAAAAATATTGTGTATTTGAACATTCTCCTGAACCGACACTTATTGCATAATATGTAATGCATTAAAATTATGCATATTTTGATGTGGGGAATGTCTTTTTTTTTATTTCTGAAATACAATTTTTATTTTCCAAGAACTAATTTTGGTAATGTAGTTCATCGCTTACTGTTTAAAAAAATATTGTGTATTTGAACATTCTCCTGAACCGACACTTATTGCATAATATGTAATGCATTAAAATTATGCATATTTTGATGTGGGGAATGTCTTTTTTTTATTTCTGAAATACAATTTTTATTTTCCAAGAACTAATTTTGGTAATAAAAAAAGTGTTGTTCTTTTTTGTGAGAGACTCGTTTTGACACTTGTCTCAGAGCAGCACAATTGTCTTGAAAGAAGAAAGCAAACTGGATCTAACCAGCACAGAAAAAGAAGTGCACGGCCAAGGTGCACAACAGCAAGAGAACAAGTACATCAGAATTGTTTGTTTGAGAAACAGACTCTTCTGGTGCTCAGATACATCTGCGTTGTGTGAAGGAAAGACTCTAGAATGCACGAGGTCTGCAAGTGTCATTACTGCACATGGAGGATTCTTTGATGAGCAGAACATTTGAAGAACAACATTTATTAGAAATAGAAATAATTTGTAACATTATACATCTTATATTATTGTCTCATTATACTGTATTTTTTCATCAAGTCATTGCATCATTGGTGAATGAAAGTAACAATATCTTTCAAAACAAAACATTTCATAGTAATCCCAAGATTCTGAATGATAGTATATTGTATGTATATTTCAAAGAATTATTTCTACTATTTAAATTTGTAATATCTCTTTAATAAGGTTTCATAACTGTGCCCCTATTGTCACCCCCCCCCAAAAAAAACATTTAAAAAATCAGGTAATAACAATGTCAGCCTGCATTCTGAATGTCCTCTTTCCATATTTCAATGAGGCCGCACAATCTATAGAAATGTATGTCTTATATTTTAGAATTTTTATTATATGTTCGTTTTCTTAGGCATCGTTTTCCATCCTCCATGCATAAAACCTTTGTTTGTTTTTATCTATATTTTCATTCTACTGGAGTAAAACACCAGTCAGACACCTTCAACCGAACGAAAGAGCTAAGAAAAACTAAACAAAACTAAAACCACTCCATTTATATTAGTGAATTTAATGTAGTTATTGGAGTTGAGTTGGAGGTGTCCAGATAAACATGAGGCCATGAGTTAGACTGCAAATTATTAAACATCTAGAGAGAAAAGTCAATTTTACTGTAGCTGTAAGTTTGACTCATTCATGTTGGTTTGGTTGAGCAACTGTAACATATTGCTTTTCTCATTTGCTGGGAAGTGATTAAAAAAACAATAGTGATTTTATTAAAATAATATTGATGATAATAAAACTATACTGTGGGTGTCTGAATGACTGCATGTTCTGGTTTTCAGCTGATTCAGGAGAAATCCACCAAAACAGAAGAGCTCCTCCTACAGGCAGTAGTCAGAGCTCTTATCATAAACATTTCAATAGACATTGCAGTGCCATCTGTTGGTTATGATCATGGATGGGCGTTCGAGCCTGTAACCTGGTCACAAAACATCTCCTTGACTTCCTGTGTCCTTCTCCCTTTAGGTTTATGTGCATTTATGCACCAGGATGTTTTAGTTATGAGGATATAGGATTCTTATTTCAGTCATTTTACATTACAAGCGTCATGATTTACCATTTTGGTCTTTCTATGTTTAAGGCAAGCATCTAACTGATGTCTAGACTGACATTCGAAAGGCAGGCTTGATGACTGAAGACATAAATGGCAAAAACAAATCAAACATGTTGCATTAGATCTCAGAACACTATTGTGCACTGTAAATGTGTTTTCATCATTCTGTCTGTCTGCTGTCACCATTAGACAATTTTAGACATTTGTCAATTATAGTTTAGAGACTGCGTCATTAGTTTGTCTCTTTATTGTCAATCATCTTCGGGTTTAATTTTCATTATGCATTACTGAATACATTCATATCTGTTAGTACTTCAAGATGTCCAAGAATTACGAAATTATTAGTAAATCCAGTGTCATATTGCTCAATTAAAATATCTTCTCTTTGTTGCGTGTCTTACACAAAACAGGCCACACCATCTACAAACAGGTGAATCAGATACCATTCATTCAAGGAGCTGCTGGAGAAAACCTTCCATGGTTCTCTCGTTGTGTCACACATGCTCTGCATTTCATCAGATGAATCTATCATTACGCAGACACAAAAAGCTCCATAAGTGGAAAAAAACGACAAGAGAACCCAAGAGTTGAAATTTTCTAATCAAACCAGATGTGTGCAAACATGACTAAGGACTTTATTTACCAAATATTTTTTCCCTGTATTATCCACAAATAACAGTGATCTCTTTATGTGTATGTATGTATGTATGTATGTATGCATGTATGTGTATATATATATATATATATATATATATATATAATGTCATAACATATATTATAACATTATATAATCCCTTAGTGTGACTAAAATCTCTTGGAATTCTTTTTTTTTTTCAGGTCCCCATGCAGTCCTTAGAAAGCACAACATTCTGAGACGATTGGAAAATGTGGACGCGTGTCTTCCACGTTGGAGTCGTTGTCCTTCCTCCATGTCTTCTGCGGTCGTCAGATACACCGCCATGATAAACAGCTTCAAAAATGTCGATCGCACCTCATCGTTTCATCAAAACAATAGAGTCATGGATAGAGAAAGAAACATCTTCCTGCAGAGCTGACCACACCCTACTTTTTTTAAACCATTTTTTGATAATTTTTCTCTATTTTTATATAATAATGACTATAGAATTATCCTTGATATAAATTCAAAAGTAGTTCCTCTGTCAATTTAAATAAATAATTTTGGCAATCTTCATAACGGTGGTATTTAAAATAAATGAATGATTACGTAAAAAAATCTAACTTAGTCAGAATAGATGGCAAGAGAAGAAGGTGAGCGAAAGAAAGAAAGTGTAAAAAAAAACAGCAGAGAGAGTGAGACAGATAGAAAGAAAGACAGATGCAAAGAAAACTATCCACTTTTTTAGGAATTCAGAATGTATGTACAGGACTCATCTCTGAATCAGAAAAGCGCTCGTCTTTGCAGCAGGTCCTCACGTGTTTGTGTGTGCGTGACAGTGGAACGTGGTCCATAGCTGTAGTCCTGTGTTATACAAGTGTGTAGGACTTTGCGTAGGGGTTGTTGCTTTGTTTCAGGTGTCCTCTGGAGTCTAGCAGCGACTCCTGGGAGCTGCTGAGTTTGGCGGCCTGGGCCAGGTCGCCCGGCTCGCGTTGTGGCAGTGTAGAGGAAGTTCCTGGCTGCCACTGTTGTACTGCCTCTCTGCTGGGGGGGCCGGAGGAAGAGAGGGCTGACGAGGGGGTCTCGGAGGGTGTTGGCGCCAGCAATGCTGGCCGCTTCGCCATTCGGCTCTTCTGTGGGTCCATACAAGTCTGTCCTGTGGCCTCTCGACCTGAAGGGGCTGCTCCCCGGTTCAAAAGGAAGTCCATGCGCAGGTAAGGGGGAAGATGGACCAGTTCACCTCCTACGAGACAGACAGGGTCATGTAAGTGTGAGCACTGCTCAAAGATCAGATTTGCTTTCCACAATATCCACAATGAACTTCCAGGTCCAAGCTCTATAAGCTGGTCAGCACAGGACATGGCAGGAGAGTTTTAGGATAGGATAAGGTAGGGTAGGATAGGTTTATGACACAATATGGTAGGGTAGGATAGGAAAGGATAAAATACGTTATGATAGAAAAGGTCAGGTTTAGCATAGGATATGATAGGACAGAACAGGATAGGTTAGGTTTATGAAATAGATAGGCAAGGATAAAATACATTTAGAAAACGTATTTTAGAGCACTTTCGAATTCTATCCTAAAGTTCAGGTAAGATATCAAAACCAGCATTAAACTACATCTCAAGCTCTCACCGAGTATTGGCCAATTTTATTCCTATACTGTTAAGCATCCTGTTCATGTTCTTATGATTGTGTATTACACCTAAAGTCTATTATACCCTTCTATATAAAGTTTGAAATGTACATATGATACAATATACATTATAAAACGGATAGTTCCGGTCCTTGATTCTGATTGGTTGAGGCACGTTCAAAGCTGTTGAAAATTACACTACAAACACACACCTTTGTTTAGCTCTGTGTGTTGCTCGGCAACCACTTTGTTGGAACCACAACTGTTTCTGAGGAACTACATTGTTTGGTGGAAGAATACGGTTTATTTATATCATTACACTTTATTTGCTCTGTTTTATTTTGTGAAACCTTACTACGTATATGGAATAACCGTTTTATAAAAGCAATAAGCCCCGTGAAGCCGCTTCGCGTTGTGCCTAACAACGCCCCTTAGCCGTTGTAAATTCACTGTAAACCACGGCTTCTTGAGGCTTATTGCTTTAATTTGGACCTTTAACTGAAAATGTCCACTCTACTGAAGAAAATTTTAACACTGCAATTGGCAACAAAATATCAAACAAATGGTTCAGCAAAAATTAGATTTTTAATCTGTATAAAAAATAACGGGTAATTATGAGTTAAATTTAGTCATTTAAATGTGTTTAATAGGCTCTATAAAACCCAGCGATAAAAGGTCAGCCACTTTATTAAATAGAGACTGAAGTTTTCTTTTCTAAACCTAATTATAAATGTGTCTCTTTAAAAATCAACTGCTGCGACTGCTTAATTAAACTGTTCAACTGATTGTTCATGAGCTCTGTTCCAAACCCTAGTGAGCTGCCTCACTGCCTACTAGGGTTATGCATTCATACAAATTGTTGTAATAGACTAATCATCTAGTTGTCTAAATAAATAGTTGGGATTTTAAATCATGGATAAAGATGTCAAATTTACCTCACACATACAAAACATTGCTCGATCAGACAAGAATGAATGCAACCTCACTTTCTCTCTCAATGGATTTGTTTGTTTTCATTCTATTCTGAGTATCTGGGTGATTAAATGAGTGGAGTGCAGTATTACATAAAGCTCTTTCCAATAAGGCCAGTACTTGAAGTTCATATCACATTTAACAGCTCTATTGTGATAGCAAACTGCTGTTTTGTAAAGACAGACGATACCTCCCCAGCACAGGATGCAGATCTCCCATATTTGCCCTTACAGAACAGTGCCAGGTGCTCTCACTAACCAAAGGCTCCCTGTCTGAGGACATAGTGCCTAGATTCATTCACAATGAGACAGTAACTCTAAACTCTAACCAGTAACTCAAGAACTGTCTGGGGCCGAAATCAGCCCTGGGTGGCCCAGACGCAGGACACATTAAGCACATTGACGTGAAAAGAACGTGGCAGTGTGTTTGGACAACAGCCTTCAAACCTGTACCCATCAACAAAGGGACTGATAGCACACTGCAAGAGTGACAGCTGACTGGTGAACAGGTAAACTGAGGAATGTGTGGAAAATACACACATACACTACTGGTCAAAATTTGGGAATATTTATTGTTTAAGATTTCTTTTTTGGCATTTTTGCCTTTATTATGATAGGATAATAGCTAGACATGAATTAAAGTAGGAGAGAGAGAGAGGGACGCGATCGGGAAAGGTCTCTTATGATCAACAAGGCTCATTTATTTGATGCAAAATGCAGCAAAAACAGTAATATTGTAAAATATTATTTACATTTAAAATAGTTCTTTTCTATTTGAATTCATCTCAGAATTTAAGTTTATTCCTGTGATGGCAAAGCCGAATTAAGTCTTTCATTGTCTTCAGGAATAATTCTAATATGCTGATTTGGTGCTGTTTTTGCTGCTTAATATTTTTGTGGAAGCCATGCTACATTTTTTCTACATTCTATGAAGCATAGAGAGTTCAAAAGAATACATTTTTTTTAGTCTTTACTATCACTTTTGTTCAATTCAATGCATCCATGCTAAATAAAATGTAACATTTCTAAAATGTATTTTCTACTTTTTAATTCTTACTTACAGGTGCATCTCAATAAATTAGAATGTTGTGGAAAAGTTCATTTATTTCAGTAATTCAACTCACATTGTGAAACTCGTGTATTAAATAAATTCAATGCACACAGACTGAAGTAGTTTAAGTCTTTTGTTCTTTTAATTGTGATGATTTTGGCTCACATTTAACAAAAACCCACCAATTCACTATCTCAACAAATTAGAATACTTCATAAGTCCAATACAAAAAAATTTTTTAGTGAATTGTTGGCCTTCTGGAAAGTATGTTCATTTACTGTACATGTACTCAATACTTGGTAGGGGCTCCTTTTGCTTTAATTACTGCCTCAATTCGGCGAGGCATGGAGGTGATCAGTTTGTGGCACTGCTGAGGTGGTATGGAAGCCCAGCCTTCAGCTCATCTGCAGTTTTTGGTTTTGGTTTTCTCATGTTCCTCTTGACAATGCCCCTTAGATTCTCTATGGGGTTCAGGTCTGGTGAGTTTCCTGTACAGTCAAGCACACCAACACCATGGTTATTTAACCAACTTTTGGTGCTTTTGGCAGTGACCTGTACATCAAATGGTAGTTTATCACAATTTCCACAACAAATTTAAGCAGCAAAAACTGTTTTGAACATTGATAATAATAAGAAATGTTTCTTAAGCACAAAAAGAGCATATTAGAAAGATTTCTGGATCATGCGGCACTGAGGAGTGGTTGCTGAAAATTACATTTTAAAATGTATTTAAATAGAAATGTTTATTTTAAATTGTAATAATTTTGGCAAAATTTTTCATAAAACTGGCGAGCTTTGGATTTCTTTAGAAAACATCTTAATTATTCCAAACTTATGACCGGTAGTGTACATAAACATTTACAGAACCTGCAACGGTCATCACAAAGTAAATTCTAATGTGAAAAAACAAACGAACAGTGCATAAATTAATATTCACACAACGCATATTTCCATAATCCATCCTCTTCAAGCACCTGGCTCCTTTCTGATATGTACCGCTTATTTTTAACAATTCAGTCAATTCCTGATTCAATTCCTAAAATTCCTCCCTATGTTCTCTCTTTTTTGAAAATCCAATTATCAAAGAAAAAGACTTCAGCGGTGTGTGCTCATAGGGAATGTTTAAAACATGTAGAGATTCAATGATAATTAAACTCCGCCATACAAAAAGTGGAAATGACTTGCGTTCCCATCATAATTATATTAATTTATAGATAAAGTAGTGTTCAAGAAGGTCATTTCACATCATTTACTAATAAATGGGATTGGTGTATGTGTGTTTTGAATCCGGACACTGGTGTTGCTGTTCTAAAGATGCCTACACACCAGAGAACTCTTACTGAGCTTCATTTTGATATAGCAGTGTCAGTTTGAAATCAAGTGGGAATACAGTAAATTGGTTTCCCGAAAGCACAACTGGAGACTAGTCATCTGATACATGCCCATGTTTGTAGCCACGTCTTACCGGGTCTGTGTGCTTTCGGCACGGCCATGGTCATGACCCGGGTGGCATCTTGTGGTTTGGGTGGGGAGGCGGTGAATCTGCAGATGCCTGATTCTGACGGCGTGCTGGACGTCAGGCTGTCTGTGTAGTCATTGGTGCCGGCTGTCATCTGTTCGGAGGATGTGTCTGAGATGAAGCATTCTGTGATCGTGAACTTAGCATGTCGCAGCTGTTCCTCCATCTTAGCATGTTCGTAGGCACGGGCTAACTCCTCGTACGTGGAGGAGGCGCTTTCTGTAGACACCATACTGCTGCGAGCACGGTCTGTAAGAGAGAATGCACACCTCTTGGGTTACATGGGATGTTACTGCAACTCCTATTAAAGGAGTTATGTCTTCTTCTTTTTTTCATTTTGTGAAATGAGCAACACAGTTTAATTAAACATTTGAGAGTTTTCTGCTGGGTCCAAATATAGTTGGTGCAGGAATTTTATTAAACATAAACATCAGTCACTCATATGTAATACTAAACTTTTTCACCCCTAAGACATTTGTTCATCTTTGAAACACACTGTCACGGCGCGGTCAGGAAAGACACACCGTGTGAACGAGGGTTTGGGTCCAAATGCAGGCTTTATTTACACTGCTGGGGAAAACAAAGTAAAAACAGAAAACAAACAGAGCTGAGACTCTGAGACACAGGCTGAGAACAGATACAGGAATCTGACGCAATGCGGCCACCTCTGGCTGCGTCAGTCACCGAAACAAACATTAATCATCCGCCCCGAGTGGCGTGGGGAAGGCGCCTAAATAGTCCTCATGACGGGCCACAGCTGTGAGAGAGTGAGTGTGTGCACAGGTGTGTGGAGTGCAGGTGATGGAGTCCCGGATGGGCGACAGCTGTGTGTGTGTGTGTGAGTGGGTGCCCAGGTGTGTGGTGTCAAGGTGACGGAGAAAGAGTCCGGGAGGATGGGAGATGGCGACCTCTGGTGGTGAGAGGGAGAACACCAGACGCCAGCCCCTGACAGGCACATGAAGATATTTTTAATATTCTCTCATAATTTTTGTCCATTCATTTAAAGCCTACGCAACCAAAACTTTCACACATTAAAAAGTACAAAAAACACGCTGTTTTCGTTCCTGTATCTTTAAATGCAAATGAGCTGCTGCTCCCTGCCCATTTTTCCAGAATAGGGCTGTGCCTTTACAGCTTGTACCTCAGATACTCTGCCAAAAAAACCCATCTGTTTGGTTTTGATTATCATGTCTATTGCGCTGAAATCATGCATTTTAAAGCCATATCAGTTTAAACTTCGGTTATGTCTGTGAGGTAAACAGCTGGGAAAGAAAACGCATGTTTATATTAGATCTGTGCATTAATGTTACTGCTGTCTACACTGTTAATATGACCCAAACAATAAATAAAAACAAAACATCCCTCACTGCTCTTGACCGAATAACTTCTATAGCTATAATAAGAAGACATTTCGGTTATACTTTACTTGAAGGGGTGTGCATAAGACTGACATGACACCTTCATAATCATGACATGACACATGTCATGAATATGAAGGAGGTTTTATGCATGTTTATGACAACTGTCATTAAGTGTAATTCATTCAGTTATGTAATTTTTAATGCAAAGATGACATTGTTTGAGATGTCTTTGTAATGGGCTATGGTTAGGGGTAAGGGTAGGGTTAGGTTAGGGTTAGATCAAATAATGTCATATTTGCGTTACAAATGACATAACTGAGCGAATGACACTTAATGACAGTTGTCATAAACATGCATAAAACCTCCTTCATATTCATGACATGTGTCATGTCATGATTATGAAGGTGTCATGTCAGTCTTATGCACACCCCTTCAAGTAAAGTGTTACCGACATTTCTAACTTGAATGCTGCTTTCAAATGCTCTAGCGTGAAGAAGTTAAACATGGCAGATTGTGTGCGGCTCACTCAAGGCGGGGTCTCTGCTAATATGGCAGTGTCAGTCAGTGTTCGTGGGCAGGGCCTGAGCAGTATGACGTCACAATGCTCAGAGAATCAAAACGGCATGTCTAATGAGACTGATTTGGATTCACGGGGATTAAAAAGTAGAGTGGGTGGATTTTTATCATTGTAGAGTGGTTGTGTTCACACACTGCCAACAAACATTTATGTCCAAACACCATGTAAAAGTGGATTTTTATAATAGGTGCCCTTTAAAGGGGTCATTGGATTCTACATACACTTTTACAAGTTGTTTGAACTGAAATGTGTGTTGGCAGTGTGTGTACACAACCACCCTATAATGATAAAAATTCACCCAGTGTTTTTATTTAACCTCGTTTAATCATTTCCCCATTCTCAAATCAAGCCGTTCTCAGATGCCTGTCTGTGTGACGTCCCCAGGCCCCTCCCAAAATTGTTTGATTGACAGTAGCGTTTCAGCACAGACTGGACTGGTGTCTTACCTTAGACCCGCCCTGAGTGAGCTGTCATCAGTCCGCCATTGTTTCACCGCCGGAGCAGATATACACAAGAATGTCTCCTAAGCTATTGAGGAGGTGTTTTGCTGTTGGATGTAATAATGAACTGAACATAGCAGTCGTCCTTTACTCCTGACATCTGAGCCGCTGCAGACACAGTGAATTACGTTTGTTTTTGAAGGGAATGCACCCCCGATCTGCCTAAATGCGTTTATGTTCGCGCAAATCATTCGTGATCCAGCTTCACCTCCAGAAGAAGTGAGTATACGTTTTTTTTAAATGAATCTTTGCAAATCGCAAATCCTAATAATGTGCTAATTAGCAAGTTTCACAATGAATGCAGCTAAAGTAAACAGTCCCTCAGAGAACGTCTCGGAAGAGAGGGGCGGGGTAAGCAGAGCTCATTTGCATTTAAAGGAAAATGCTACAAAACGGCTTGAACTGAAAAGAGCTGTTTTTGACAGGGTAAAAAAGGTGTTTTTTACACTACCATTGAGAAATTTTAACCAAACTATGTTACAGACTTTTCATTAAGACCCTAAAGAATCATATCAACTTGTGGAAAATGGGGATTTGATGACCCCTTTAATATATTTAATTTAGGGTTTTAGTCACATATATAAACACTACACATACATAGATCACATCAAATTTGGTAAATAGAACACCAAGTGTGCTTTCACACAAGCACGTTTGATGAGGTTCGTTTTCAATGGATGCACAAAAATGATGAGAGAATATTAAAATGTAATTTTTGCTCAAAAGGTGAAAGTAAGTCTTATGTGTTTGGAACAACATGAGTGTGAGTAAATGACAGAATTTTCATTTTTGGGTGAACTATATGTTGTTCTGGTATTCAGAAATAACAGCATATCTCCTAATTTACCATTATTACTTCACTATGACCAAGGTGCTGAATACTGAATAGGCGTTAACATGCACATTTGGATGGTCATTTGTTATTGTAATCTGTATGCCTTTAGAAAGTCACAGGTTTTGGAACAAAACTATACTCTTTTTGGACTGGGGTGGGAATGTTGAAATCTGAAAGTATGTTTACATATAATATCTTACTATTACAAAAGATCAAGGATTTTTTTATTCGTGATTGATTTCTTTAACTGAAAGAACTAGCTGTTACCTGTGTCCTGAGAGGGACTGACACTGTAACTGTCACTCTCTTTGTCCACTGAGCCCGTGGCGCGGGGTGTGGGCAGCCTCCAGTCAGTAGTGAGAGTGTGTGAGGAGACAGGAGGGTGCGGTCGGTTCAGGGTCCACTGGCTGGCATACCGACTGCGTGTGGCGGGACCTGCTTTAGCTGTGCGGCGGGCAGTGGGGTCTGAGGGAACACAGATATACAATACACGTTAATATGGCACTAAGTGACCAGTGTAAAGTGAACCAAATCTCTGCCCTCCCTTATGAAAAATTATCTACCTTTTCCAGAGTAACTGATGAGCGCCGCCATGATGGATTCTAAATGCTGTCGTGTTCCAGTGTTGTGCCCAATTTCGACCCCCTGCCAAATTATTACCCCCTCGTCACTACCTGATTGCCTAATCCTAACCCCTACCCCACACCTACTCCCAATACTAGGGGGGTAATAATCTGTCAGGGGTCAGAATTGGGCACAACACCAGTCTCCACAGAAATCCATGTTAAAACAGATCGACTGAATTAATTAAACGGAAAATTTTCAGTGTAACTAAATATTAAAATATGCGCAGGTTGGCTGCTAACTTAAGGAATTCTTGTAAAATACTTGTTTTGCGCATGGCTGAGTTAAAATACTTTGTGTAAAATAATAAAATAATGCATGCTCTTATCATTTTGTGGACAAAATAATCTGAACTTCGCGGTAAGCAGAGCTCATTTGCATTTAAAGGAAAATGCTACAAAACGGCTTGAACTGAAAAGAGCTGTTTTTGACAGGGTAAAAAAGGTGTTTTTTACACTACCATTGAGAAATTTTAACCAAACTATGTTACAGACTTTTCATTAAGACCCTAAAGAATCATATCAACTTGTGGAAAATGGGGATTTGATGACCCCTTTAATATATTTAATTTAGGGTTTTAGTCACATATATAAACACTACACATACATAGATCACATCAAATTTGGTAAATAGAACACCAAGTGTGCTTTCACACAAGCACGTTTGATGAGGTTCGTTTTCAATGGATGCACAAAAATGATGAGAGAATATTAAAATGTAATTTTTGCTCAAAAGGTGAAAGTAAGTCTTATGTGTTTGGAACAACATGAGTGTGAGTAAATGACAGAATTTTCATTTTTGGGTGAACTATATGTTGTTCTGGTATTCAGAAATAACAGCATATCTCCTAATTTACCATTATTACTTCACTATGACCAAGGTGCTGAATACTGAATAGGCGTTAACATGCACATTTGGATGGTCATTTGTTATTGTAATCTGTATGCCTTTAGAAAGTCACAGGTTTTGGAACAAAACTATACTCTTTTTGGACTGGGGTGGGAATGTTGAAATCTGAAAGTATGTTTACATATAATATCTTACTATTACAAAAGATCAAGGATTTTTTTATTCGTGATTGATTTCTTTAACTGAAAGAACTAGCTGTTACCTGTGTCCTGAGAGGGACTGACACTGTAACTGTCACTCTCTTTGTCCACTGAGCCCGTGGCGCGGGGTGTGGGCAGCCTCCAGTCAGTAGTGAGAGTGTGTGAGGAGACAGGAGGGTGCGGTCGGTTCAGGGTCCACTGGCTGGCATACCGACTGCGTGTGGCGGGACCTGCTTTAGCTGTGCGGCGGGCAGTGGGGTCTGAGGGAACACAGATATACAATACACGTTAATATGGCACTAAGTGACCAGTGTAAAGTGAACCAAATCTCTGCCCTCCCTTATGAAAAATTATCTACCTTTTCCAGAGTAACTGATGAGCGCCGCCATGATGGATTCTAAATGCTGTCGTGTTCCAGTGTTGTGCCCAATTTCGACCCCCTGCCAAATTATTACCCCCTCGTCACTACCTGATTGCCTAATCCTAACCCCTACCCCACACCTACTCCCAATACTAGGGGGGTAATAATCTGTCAGGGGTCAGAATTGGGCACAACACCAGTCTCCACAGAAATCCATGTTAAAACAGATCGACTGAATTAATTAAACGGAAAATTTTCAGTGTAACTAAATATTAAAATATGCGCAGGTTGGCTGCTAACTTAAGGAATTCTTGTAAAATACTTGTTTTGCGCATGGCTGAGTTAAAATACTTTGTGTAAAATAATAAAATAATGCATGCTCTTATCATTTTGTGGACAAAATAATCTGAACTTCGCCCTGATCGGGAGCTGTATGTAGGATATGTGCGCTCTTGTTTTCAATGCAGTTAACTTCGGGCCGCTTCATGTCATCTACCCACTGTGACAGGTGAGTTACTGCAAAAAGACGGCCATTGCAACACTGTAAAGCAGGGCTGGGCAACTTCGGTCCTGGAGGACCACTGTCCTGCAGAGTTTAGCTCCAACCTTAATCTAACACACCTGAACAAGCTAATCAATATCTTCAAGATCACTAGAAAATTACAGGCAGGAAAAAGGTAAATACTGGTGTAGTGATGGTACTCTGATATGCCATATACTATGGTACTAAAATATTACAAAAAACAGAACAAAACACTGTACTCACATATTATTCAAGGTGCTGTAAAGAACGCTACTACTCCATAAAACCACCATGAAAAGTCATATGGGTTTGTATGACATGAGGGTGAACATGGCAGTATTTTCATTTTTAGGTAAGCAATTCATTTAAGTCAGCGCTGGTGAATCCACCTGAATCATTAATGATTGTAATCATGACCCATGTCAGAGAAATGCTCCTCTTCAGTTCAGCTCCACTAAAGCCGTCAGTGAGCAGAGAAAGCAGGTATTGACTTCCTGTGAACTCAATTAAACCATTCATGTGCTGCACATGTTATTCAAATCACAGGACTGGATGTAGGCAACCTCATTATTCTTTTCAGTGTTCAAAAACAAAAGGTCGGGAATCACTGGTATAGTGCAGTAAAAAATGACACGGCACACCACTAAGTACTGAAATATAGCACAATTTAACAAACATGGAATAGCTTCAAATTGCATATTAAAACTGGATATCATATTAAAAGTAGTACACACATTTAATGTGAAAATTGAGCTTAAGTCAGGTAGGAACACAAGGTCATAGGTAGCTTTATGTTGTTGGTGATGATAAAACAACAAATTTACATATCGTCGCTGTCTGGCAGAAACAATGCATGTCCCAGTCTATGGTATGTCCAAAAGCACTACCACTTTCAGGAAATGTAAAAACATTTTTTTTTAAATAATTAAAAAGCGTCGTTATATGATCAGACACTTGGAAGGTGTGTTTTGTCCGTCATTAGAACGGCGTACCTGAGTTGGTGAGTGCATCACATTACATTTTCTTACAGGTTATAAAGTTTATTGTAGCTATATGGGCTGTTTTTTTTTTTTTGTTGTTGAATTGAAATGTTTCTTGAGTAAAGAAAACGCTGTACTTATTCGAACATCAGTTCTGTATTTACCCTTGCACTGAAAACTGTGCTCGGCGCTTCAATCTGAATGGAGATTGGACTTGGAGGTGGACTTACGAGGTTTCACTGACAGTTTGAGGATCCAATGGTGTTACGAGGTTTACTCGCAAACTCTTTTGAATGCATTTCATTGGTTAACTATTTGTAAAACCCACAAACGGACGTAAAGATTACCAATAATATTGATTTAAAATAATAATAATAACGAAATATAATAGAGATAGAACGTTTTGATAATTTTCCACGGCACCTAGTGTGCCGCAGCACAGTGGTTGGGAAACACTGGTAGAGAACATCATTTGGGACCCAATTTTTGAAAATTTTTGAAACAAACAAACAAACAAAAATACCAGAAATGAGAGCTCTAGCGCAAGTTCTACCGGAAAGACTCTAATGTTACGTCATTCATTACTCACAGATCTAGCCAATCATCACTTGACACCTGGAGTCAGGGCCGTCCTTAGCTGACGCGGGGCCCGGTGCGAGGTAGGGAGGGTGGCCCCCCTCGGTCCGTGTTCCGGGTGGGGGTGTTTTGGTCCCCCCTCGGTCCGTTCGCCGCAGGGCCCCCTCAAGCGCGGGGCCCGGTGCGAGGTAGGGAGGGTGGCCCCCCTCGGTCCGTGTTCCGGGTGGGGGTGTTTTGGTCCCCCCTCGGTCCGTTCGCCGCAGGGCCCCCTCAAGCGCGGGACCCGGTGCGACCGCACCAGTTGCAGCCCCTTAAGGATGGCCCTGCCTGGAGTATATAAGTTCTGTTCTCACATACTGACAACTACTCGGTCAGTGAAACTGTCTCTTAAAACTTTAGCCCAAGTTTTCATAAAATTACGACATATAATTGAAAACGAACCTTCTGTGAACGATTGTGTAAATTACGTCCTTTTCACGATGCACGCTATATTGTTAATATTATGCAAATAACTAGTCTCACAGTAAACGTTTGTGGTTGTTTGATCATCCCACTAAAAGCGTTAATAATTTTCTCAACTGAAAATGTGAAACACTAGCGGGGCTTTAAGTTCATGTCAGCTATTATTCCGAATGCTCACTGAGCTGTCGCGTCAACTCTACTCGCGTCTCAATCACCAATTTATATTTTTGTCTGTATATACACACATGTAAACTTTCATCGAAGACTCTACGGGCCTGCTATCAAAAAACATGGCTGCTAGTCTCCTTCAGCCTTCCGTCTTCACTACATCAGCCTACACCATGATAAGTTTTCATATTGTTTTATGCACTTGTGGCTGTTGGGTGTAGAATTTATTCTTTGCAAGGTTATTCTTTGCATTAGGTCACTAGTGATGGTGAAACGAAGCTTTGTGAAGCTGGTACAGTGCTGCACTGTGAGATGGTTTGTTTCTTTTTCAAACAAGCTTCGAAGCCTCTGTGCCGAACGTCACATCACTACTAGGCTATTCACTCACAGTGTTTAAGACAAAGCGAATGGTCATACTAAGTGAGCGCTCGTCGTGTGATTGTTCATGTATGAGGATAATCTAGCAGACTAGCGCTGCATGATCAACCCAAAATTGAGCCTAGGTTGCACTTCGGCTCAGTGCAATTTATAAATAATAAAGTTCTAATTATTTTGTTCAGCGTATTATTGGTGAAGTACAGTACTAAGATCAGAATGTATTGATTGGTTTGCATAATGCTGCACGATCTTTGCAAGCTCAGTTGTCACCTTTAACATGCGTTTAATAGAAGCACGACCCTAATATATTTTTCAGACTTTAATGAGAAGCGTTTACAACTCGTTTTCAACAAAGGAGAATATTTAATGACATAATTTTAGTCAGACTAATTCAATAACATCTGGTGTTTGAAACAACTTCTTTTTGTTATCTGATGTGGCTTCATATCATAACGCTTAATTATTATAACCCTTTATAATATTTTCCACTCATAAAGACTCAAATAAAAGTGTTCTTATCCTTCTGCATGGGTACCACAAGGTTATTTATCAATTTTCATTCTTTGCTCCAATACTTAGTATTTCTTAAACTTATGTGTTATGCGATCTGGTTTATTTTCTTTTGGTTCACTCATCGGGTTCCATCAGTTAGATGGAACTCTGTCTGCAGTTCTATCAAGCGGTTGCGGGAGTCAAACCCAAAAATATTTATTTAATTACCAGTATTTATGCTTTTTATGAGTCTTTCTGTTAGGACTTAAATACTACTGTAAATACTACCCATTTCACTAACCTAACGGCCATCTCGTCACAATGCAGTGTTTTAGAATCCCCTAGTCTCGCTTAGACAGACCTTCAGACTGATGCCAGAAGGTCTGGGAACCTTGGCCGCTTTGAATGGCAAGGACCGCCAAAGAGGCCATATGACGTACAGATAAAGCAACCAATCACATTTCGGTTTGTGCCGAATGATGTTCAGGGGCATGGAAATGTCCCCACAATAACAGACCGTGTGTAAAACTCTTGTACTGTCAGTATTTTAAAGATTCTATGCTGCAAACTTTAAATATTTCACATACTTTTAAAAATCCAGCGTTTAGTTAATCCTGATAAGCACTCATTTTCACAGTTGTAAACACGACGGCTATCTTGTAACATGAGGGGGTTTGGCTTCACAGCATATTCGTTTCCAGGTGGAATGTTAAAAAACGCGACATGCACGTCTCCTGGAAATCCAGTAGAATTCAACAAATCTGATGACGACTTCGAAACTCCCAAAGTGTTTCCAATTTTGTGTGCCATATGCATCAGACAGTCAACCAATGGTCCGTGGGCATGACGTCTGAGGCTGAGACTAAGAGTCCCCTGATCGTTGATGCAGAGAACCTTGGCTATCACCTTATCTTCACAGAGGTCATTCTTTTGGACGGGTGCCACTACGAACGCAGCAGAACTTGGGGTTCAGCATCCTCTGTCAAGCTGTTGTGTACATGGTCATCCTCCCCATTCGAATTCTAGTAACTATCTCAAACGCTCAGCAGGCACTTTTAAGTTATAATCAAGGCATGTTTATCTTTGCAGCTTCTGGTTTCCTCATATCTATTGGCATCAGTCTTACTTGGACTAACGTGGCCCTCTTTCATGGCCCACGTGGCCTTCCTTGTACTCCGGCCTAATGTGGCAGTCTTCACAGCCTAGGTGGCCTTTTTCATACCTCGGCCTAACGTGGCCCTCTTTCACGGTTTACGTGGTCTTCCTCGTACCCTGGCCTAATGTGGCAGTCTTTCACGGCCTATGTGGCCTTTCTCGCAACACTTTAGGCAAAACAACCTAATGATTCCCTCTGTTAAATGATTTTAACACCTGTCAATGACTGTATTATTTTATTAATATTAATCTTTTTTCTTTGCCTAAATATTCTAGGAACAACTTCTAAGAAACACTCCAACTGGTGGGTATCAATTTTCCTCTCCTTGGGGGTAGGCTTCGCCCTTGCCTTCATCTTCAGGCAGGATCAGCAAGTATCTGCAACACTCTGGATTTGGACTATGGACGGGGCGTACTCCAAAGAACTTTATCATATCATCTGTTTGCAACCAATTTGCACACTACATGTTAAATAAACCTTATTCAGACATTCTCTTGCCTCCCGAGTCTTTCAGGTAGAATTGGGAGCTCTAGCGCAAGTTCTACCGGAAATACTCTAATGTCATGTCATTCATCACTTGACACCTGGGGCCTGTACCATGAAGCCAGATTAGCTGGCTTGCCAGGTAAATTTCAGTTTAGTTTGCACCAATCCTGGGTTTTAGGTACCATGAAATTGGCTTGGCTTTTAGCGGCATTCATTGCCTTAGTAACTTACACTGCACAGCTAACCTGCTCCAGGGCAGACTATGTTCTGGGTAAGAAATTCAAACTGAAATTGAACCAATCAGATGTGAGCAAAGTGACTGACGCAAATGTATGACGCAAAAAAAAGTCACTCCCCCAGTTTCTCTTCCTACAAATTAAAGGTCACTATAAAGTAGCTTAAAAAATACAACAAAATTGTCTGGCTTTAATGATAATTACGATTTATGTATGATTTATATAATTATAATCTGATTTATATTACTATTAAGCCATTACACACAAGCAATTTTAGTTTAACAATTATTATAAAGCATTTATTTTAAATGAATATTAATATATACAGATCATATGTAATATACATAAGTGGTAGAATCAATAGATAACGCTTTAAAAATTTAAAAATCGCTATATATATATAATTGCACAAGTTTCACATGTGACTGCACTAATAGAACAAGATAATTTATTTTATTTGTCCACTTTCATGGACAAGTACTTCAGTGTAAATGCATTTATATTCCTCATATTCTTTGATCTCATAACCTTTAAAAAAAGAGTTTTGAATCTCGCTGGCTCTTTCGCAAATAAGTGAATCACACATATACTTTTTTTTGTATATGTACAATATCTGCTATAGACTACTATTGGACATTTTGTTGATGTCAAACACAATGTATAACTGACTGTGTTTCTATTAGGTCATCTACACAAGTGCGCAGCTATGAGAATTTAAGACATCAACATAGCCAAGCAGACTAGTTCAATTCTTACTTGTACCAGGTCTAGCGTCAGACACGTCTACTAGTGGTCCAGTGGCCTGAGATAGAGACTGGTAATGCACTGTATGGGTGACGGTTGAGGACTTCTGTTTAGATGTTTCTCCAAAGTCATTGTCCGTCAACAGCACCGTGGAGCGGTCATCTGAAAGACAGAGGCAACCAGGCTAATGTAAGTAGAAAAGACTACCATCAAGCAAATCAGGGCCTTTAGGGAAAGGCAAACCACTAACATTGCACAATGGTCTCTTACCGATTGTCTCCATAGTGTCTCTCTCCTCGATGAGTAGCTGAGCACGTGGGATATCGATGTGCATCCTCAGAGTCTGCTGCTGTTTGTTCACAGTGTCTGGTGTACGTGCATTTTTACTGGAGACACACATCCAAACAGAAAACAATTACATGCACTACTTTATGACAAAGTGCACTGATTTATAAGCCAATACCATAGTAATTTACCTCATTAGCATCTCTGCTAGGCTCTTTGCATCTTTTGAAATAAAAGAAATAAGGAAGTTATGAATTGCTAAATATTGTTTAATATTAAGAGTGTATTAAGAAATGTACCAGAACATCCTCAAGCAGCTATGATGTTCTGTTCGCTAGATATGGCATGTGTCTACACACCTCGTAATCTCTTGAGCCTTTGCTCTCTTCTTCTTCTCCTCAATACCAGAAGAACAATGAAGACCATGGAAATTGCCACCAGAATACAGATGATTGTGACCATCATCTTAAGTCCCTCATTGCCCTGCCTATTCTCCTGGCTGGGGTCCACAGTCTTTGGCAATGGAGCAATTGTGCCTGGAGAGAGAAGTTTGAGCAGCTGATGGACAATTTAGATTTTTCAAAGTCTGGTTATAACCAACTTTTGATCAATTCAACTTTTTGATCATCTTCCACTGTTTTATGCTGTTTATTGTTGATTTAGTGCTGGTCTGACTGGTAGATCAGCATCGCCATGCTGTTTTCCAGCAAAAAGTGCTGGTTAGACAATAAGGTCTGATCAAGGAGCTCTTGCTGGTTAAGTCATTTAAGCAAATGCTTCCAAACACTGAACTGAGACGACATTGATTTTGACCCTGTGTGGTAATATAAGACGTAGTACTCACTGCCATCCACATTTAGAGTGGCGAACAGAACCCTCTTCTCTGCTGTTCCTGCACTGTTGCCCACTCTCATCTGGAGCTCGTACCAGGTGGCCTCCTGTAGGTCGTAGAGAATGGGGTTTTTGGTGAGAGAATCTCGCTTCACCATGGTCCATTTCGTAGTGTCCACCGGTCGATATTCCAGTGTGAAGGAGTCGATCGGACAGCCGCCATTGTTCCAACCGATGAGGTTGAGCTCCACACGGGTAGAGTTGATACTTGAGAAAAGCTCATGATCTTTGGCGAATTGTGGCTCTGATAATGTGGAGAAGTGAGAGATAATGTAATCCTGAAGTTAGAGAAAATGGTCAAACTTCGATTGCAAATGGTGATTAAGAATAAAATATATGGGCTAAGTAGTTATTTAGCATGCAATTTTATTTAAAGTGACTTAGCAATCCAAGATCTATCCTATGAAACCAAAATAAGCTGTAGGACATTGGTGTGTCGGAAATTGGCCTGATACACTATTCTATACATTACTCCACTAATATAGCCCACTTTTAAGATTTAATAAAAATGAGTGAGCAAATTTGGACACTAATGGCGCTTTTCCACTGCATGATACGGCATGGTACGGCTCCGTACGGTTCACTTTTGGGGGGTTTTCCACTTGGTACAGTACCTGGTACTTTTTTTTAGTACCACTTCGGTTGGGGTTCCAAGTGAACCGTACCGTTACCAAAACGTGACGTGTAAACGCTGATCACGGATTGGCCGGAGAGAATCGTCACTACCTGCGTCACTGAATTTGCGACACAAAAGAACGGCTAGATTTAAATCAGCACAGCCAGCGAAGGATCGAACGCAACTGTTTTGAACGAGCGCACCTTTTTTTAAGAAGCAAAAAGTTTTGTCGTCTGTTGCGGAAGTACATATGTTCCTCTCGTTGATAGCAGAGGAGCGGATCCAGCGAGAGCTTGATGGGGCATCGCGGAATGAAACAGTTATTTTTAGGAGTTGCGGCAGTAGAGGCGGCGCAACTATAACGACATGTGAATAATCCCGCCCACTCTAAAGCGGTACTGAACTGCAGTGGAAATGCAAACCGTGCCGTGCCGTGCCGTACTGAGCCGTACCGAGCCGAGTCGTACCACACAGTGGAAAAGCACCATAAGTGTGCTGGAAGGTTTGCGCTTGCGCTTGCTGCTATAGTAGTCCGCTGACAACTAACGTATAAACTTAATTTAATAATCAAGTAAAAAGGAACTTACACCTGTATGGAAGTCATTCGGTGCAACACTCGAGTACATTGGTGGTACACTTGTTATTGCAGTGCATTATGGGACTGAATGAGTGGACCTGATAATGTCCACTATGGTTTCGGACACCACTACAAAATTGCTTTCCCCTCAAATAGTGCACTATATAAGGGTATAGGGGGATTTCGGACACAGCCCATGTCTTTTAGCTTTAACAACATATGTATGCTAGTCTACTCATAGGAATAAACTAAAAGCAGATACAGTATACACATTCAGGGAAAACAGACCAAAGGTAATATAATCCAGATGTAAATGTAATCCAGAATGAGAATGACCCTGCACACTATACTTAGCAAGTAGTAAATCATGGTTATGATTTCATGCTAATATCAAAGTATCACACTAACATGTTATTTCTATTTCATGTCATCTGACATGAAAGCAGACTACTGTTTACAAACATTTAATATGGAATAATGCCCATTTCATTTCACTATTTCACACAGTTTTTTTAATTATGTTCTCAGTGTTCTCAGATTTTGTTATTGGCCATTAATGAGAAAGGGACAAACATTTAGGATGGTCTCCCAATGTGTTTCAATATTACATATGTGAACACAGTAATGAAAACTGGTGGTTTTATTTCAAGACGGTTTTTATGCACCTTGCTCAAGGGCATAATAGCTCATAGCCTTCTTTGAATCAGCATTAGGTTACAATTCAGTTAGGCTACCATTCAGTTGTCAGTCATGTATTTTAGCCACTAGTGATCAGCATAATTAACTATAAATTATATATATATATATATATATATATATATACAGTATATATATAAAAATAAAACATTTTACCTTTCCCATGGGTTTTAGCCTCAATGATTTCACTGATGCGTCCAGGACCAACTGCATTTTGTGCAGTAAGAGTAAATTTGTACCAAGTACCGCACTTTAGCTTCTCTAGACGGTAAGACCGCTCACTGGGGCTGATGGAGAAACTGCCCCACTCTTCACTGTTATCCTCAGAGTACTGCAGAATGTAGCCTGAACAGAGAACACCACACCAATTTAAAATAAACCCCAAATGCCACACTTTGTTTATTCACTTTCATGGGCGCTGTAAATTGATAGAGCACCTACTACGCAAAGCTGACCTTCAAGTTTATTAAAAAATTACAGCGTGCAAAATAAACCATTTGACAGGTCTAGGTGGATAGTGTTCCATATTTGTTAAACAGTGGAGAATAAGTGGATGAATATATGGAAAATAGATATCAGTGCAGTCTAACCTCTGATGGAGCTTCCTCCATTGTCTCCAGGGATCCAGGACAGTGTGATGGAGGTGGTTGTGGTTTTGGTCACTGTGAGACGTGGTTGGTCCGGAGGTACTGAAACATTTTGAGAGTAAAGGTACAGTCACATTTACCATTGTTTGAAGAATTTTCATGAATGACATCCAGCCATATCATAGGAAAGATTTCCACATGCAGATTTTGCGTTAGGTTCAATTTGGTCATGCAGATTCAATGTGTTGCCCAACAGAAAGCTGCTTGGTTTATATGAGCTGTGCTTCATATTGTACAGTACATCACTACACTAATGACCTGTTTTGCTCATGCAATTTCAATAACGTGACCTGTGTGTTTATTGGTTATATCAAACTTCTTTTTCCTTTCTTTTTCACAGATTTGTTTTCATAAATTTCAGAAAAAAATTCAAGGCACAAACTGTGTCCTGCCAATGATTCAAAACAAAAAATGCTATTTGAATTTACAGAGAATATAATTTGATTGTCCAATGCCATACACACCTTGGACCTGAAGGTTTAGCATGATCTCATCTGAACCCCAGTTGTTGCTGGCAACACATCTGTAGTACCCAGAATCCTCTGCTTTGACAGTGCGAATAACAAAGCTGCCATTGCTGTGAGCGCTGCGACGTCCATCGATTGAAACCGGAGCAGGAGTACCATTACTGTAGGAAAACATCAGTTTCATAGCAAGTATGAGTCACAAGAACGAATTCATCAGGCATTTTCAGTTTCATGCACAGCACTTTCGGTTCTTTATAAACAAATTTTGACAAGCTTTACAAAATGACTACATTAAAATCTAAAGAATATAGTAATCAAACATACTTTCCCTTGAGCCACTTGATGGTTGGAGGAGGGTCTCCGACTGCTTTGCATGGAAGGACAATGTCCCTCATCCAGGGGGTGGTCACAGTACCACTGAACGTCAGGATTCGCGCAGGGGCTTAATAAACAAACAATGGCATGACATTGGTGAACAAACCTCTCATACAAACTCTTCTATGTCATATTGGTTCTGTTAATGGTACCATATGGCTGCATCCCAATTCACATACTTCTACTACACACTAAGAGTTACAGAGAGGGTGACTGATTGCCAGGTGCCATTCTTCCATACCTTTAGCTTGGGGCTCTACGGTGATAATTTCACTGGCATTCCCACGGCCAGCTGCAGTGACCGCCACAACCCAGATGCTGTACTGCCAGTTCTGATTCAAGTTGGTCAAACGACGAAAATAAACATCAGGTGCAGCCTCAAACTCACTGATCACCTGTAATGATACCCAATGAAAAGGTTTCATAAGAATAACATAAAATGATATTCGTTGGAAACCCTCTTCCATTGTTTTTACATTTAAGGCAGAGGTGTCCAATCCTGCTCCTGGAGGGCAACTTTCCTGCAGACTTTAGCTCCAACACACCTACCATGACGTTTTTCTAGTGACCCTGAAGACCTTGATTACCTGGTTCAGATGTGTTTAAATACGAAAAGAGGGAAACTCTGCTAGAAGGATTGGACACCCCTTATATAGGGCATTAACTTATCCAGAATGACTTACAAAAGTGCCGCAAAATGGAATACTGTACTGCTAACGGCATAACACTGAGCTGGGCAATTCTACACTCTAGATTCAAATAAATTAAAAAGGGACAAACCCAGCTATTGGGTTGTTTTGACCCAGCGGTTGGGTTCAAAACAACCCAATAGCTGGGTTTATCCCTTTTTAACCCAGTGCTGGGTTATATTTAACCCAGCATTTTTTTAGAGTGTTGCGTATCCTTGAGATACACTTTCCTGTAGAGTTTGGCTCTAACCCTAAGCAAAAACCTGGGACAAGCTAATCAAGATTTTCAGAATTATTGGAAAACTACAGACAGCTAGTTGTGTTTAATCAGGGTTGGAGCTAAACTCTGTAGGACCTTGAGGACCAGAGTTGCTCAGCCTTAGCATACTGTGATTTATACTCTACATTGCCTACTATTAAAAAATAAATAAATAAGAGGAAGAAGAAGAAGAACTAAGCATTAAGCAATAATACACATTGAAACTGCACTGGCAAATGCAGTAGGTCATTCAAGTATCCCAAACCCATAGACTGTTTTTAGAGTTATGAGTTACATAGTGAAATGTTCTTCTACTTTGTTTCTCAACCTTGTTCCTGGAGGCACACCAAACACTACACATTTCGAACTCCTCCTAAGTACACACCTGAATCGACTCGTCAGCTCATTAGTAGAGACTCCGAGACCAGAAATGGATAGGTCAGATAAGGGAAACATCCAACATGTGTACCTCCAGGAACAGGGTCAGGGAAGCACTGTCATAATTCCTTATAATTCTATTAAAATTGTGTTTGGTAAATTTGAATAATTAAGTTTGGGGCTGCCTTATGGAGCTGTGCAGAGTCACAGAGAGCCACAGATAAAGCTCACCGTGGGGTAAGGGTTGGAACAGAAGACGGTGTATTTCCGGATGATTCCGTTGAGTTTGAGTGGAGGAAGCCAGGAAACAAATACCACTGAGCTTGTGGAAGCAGCTGCCTTGACTCCAGCCGGAGGGCCAGGAACTGGTTTTAGCAGGAGAAATGACATAATTTGTTGAGGAGAAGCTCTAGAAAAGACACCTTGTATGCTACAAAGGA
Source organism: Sinocyclocheilus grahami (assembly GCF_001515645.1). Classification (NCBI taxonomy): domain Eukaryota; kingdom Metazoa; phylum Chordata; class Actinopteri; order Cypriniformes; family Cyprinidae; genus Sinocyclocheilus; species Sinocyclocheilus grahami. The sequence goes on from NW_015505962.1 coordinate 87,564, forward strand.
AGTAACCTAGCTGTTCTATTCTAACATAATGGAAAGTTGAGATGTGTGACTTTACACAATTTCCCAAAGACACCAATCACCTCTTCGTTTGGATTGGTTTTGTCACTGGGTTCAGATGTCTGTGCAATAAGCAAAGTCAACCTACAAATGACTTTCTTTTGGGGCGGAATATCCCACTAGACAACTCGAAACAGGTTGATTTTGGTCACTCCTGCTGATGGTTTTTACTGAAATCTCTTCTGTATAAGTTTTATAAGAGCAAGACCACAGTGGAGAATTGTAATGAAATTGTAATGAAATTGTGAAAACGACTTTAGTGTGAGAATGTGTATTTGTTTTATCAGGGTATGCTGTAGAAGGCATTTATCCATTTGCATTTTAAGTAAAAAAATTGTGTCATTTAGTAAAACTGCAGAAAACCCTGTGGTGGGTACAGAATCACCATGGATAACATGGTCAGCAGGGAATTGGGGCTGGTGAATGAAGCGTGGAGACAGGGGAGTCACCTAGCCATTATGTATGTGCAATCGGAATGAGTCTCACCATCCTCTTTGGTGCGTGTGTAGATCTGCTCACTACGGACTCCGTCTCCGGCTCGAGTGAAGGCCAGGACCTGGATACTGTAGTTGGTGTACTTCTCCAGCCGTTCCAACTCAGAAATGGGAACACCTTCATCCAAAAATAAATAAATAAATAAAAAATGCTTTGTAAGTATGCTGAGTGAGTGACAGTAAATCTAAATGTAGACAATTTGTCCAATAATTATTGTGTTTCTACTATAGGCTTACTGCCCACTGTTTCTTCACTTTCTGTCTCCTACAACAAGGCCACCATGCCCTCTGGTGGTCTGAGGCAGAAATGTAATTGAATTTATATTGTATGTCCCAAATGTATCACTTTATGATAATGTACAGTGCCTGACAGGTCTGTTTTTTAATGTACATTAGAAGAGAGATATATATATATATATATATATATATATATATATATATATATATATATATATATATAT
>NW_015505962.1:89242-114665 GCF_001515645.1 Sinocyclocheilus grahami
TTTCATGGCATAAACATTTTATTTACAAAAACAATTGTTTATTTACAAAAAAAAAATTGTTTTGGTACTATTTGGAGATGCATTGTAAAAAACATGCATCTCTGAAATACCTTGGAGCACTATGTAAATACCAAAGTGTATGAATTTGGAAAGTACTACGGTATTATCACCTGATACCATCACCAAACTGCTACAGAACTTTTGGAAGCACTTTATTTGGTAACACTTTATTTTACAGGCCTGTTCTGCATGTATGTACTATGTACTTGTTTGATCAATTACAATAACTGGGTAATAACTAGGTACTAACCTTGAACCTACACCTAACCCTGACATCTGTGTGCTACATAATTATGCATAAATGGAAGAAATTCTCAGCAGAAGCTGAGAAGGTCATAACCCTGCCTGACCTCCATCAGGTAGGTTGGCCCAGTAGATGACACGATATCCAAGCAGCATGCCGTTGAGAGCTTCTTTAGACAGAGCAGACCAGGACAGGGAGATGGTCTCGGGGGTGGTAGCTGTTGTCACAACGTTCTCAGGTGGGCGACTGGGCACTGCGAGGGAAAACAGGACAGATCGTGTTAGTTAATATACACTCTAAAAAATGCTGGGTTAAATATAACCCAGCATTTTTTAGAGTGAACTCTGTGTGATATTTATCATGAAATCTCAAAATATGTATGTGCATTACTATGTCCTACAAATAGAATTTAAAGCTAATATGTGAGAGACATTTATTAATCAACAATTATAAACAAATCAATTAAGCTTCAAAGTATTAATATAACAAAGGTGACAATCATAAAGTGACTAACCATCCTCTAGAGTGGTGATGGTGATTTCCTCCGAGGTGGGACCTATGCCTGCCCGATTGGCTGCTTGCACCCGCACCTCATACTGGGTGTACTTCTTCAGATTATCCAAAGTGAGGGTTTCAATGTCCCCTGTGGTGTCCACATTGATGGTGTTGTATTGTGGGCTGCCCCCTGTCCCAAACTCCCGATAGCACACTTGGTAGCTTCGGATCAAACCATTCTGTAAGTGTTTGAGGGGGGGCTGGAAAGAATAGAACAGAGAACAGAATAGATATTGTAACATCAGAAAGGGAGAATCAGAAGAAAAATAAAAAACATGCTGTATCTGCATTCCAATTTGAAAAAGTAAGTACTTCTTTGGCGATGGGAAAGTACATAATTTGGGGGTATGTACAAACCGTACGACAGTGTTGGCACCTACAACCATGTCTTGTTCATATTTCAATTTTATTCTTAATAAAGTGTTACCTTTTCTTTAATGGACAAGTTAAACATAATTTTCTGTGGCAATCTACATTGTCGCTACTGTTGAAATAGCTTAAACCCAAAATATTCCTCAAAAATGATTTCACCTGCACAAATTCCAGTTTTGCATATCTACATGTCTTGTTCCTCAGTATTACCTTCCATGTGACTTTGATGCTTTGGGATGAGATTGCTTCCAGCTGCACATCTTGAGGAGCGCCATCAGGTGCTAGATTGATCACGTGCAGGAAAGACAGAGAAAATAATGGACTGAGCCACTAGGTGGCGACACAGATAATAAAATGTCTGATACTAAAGAGTACTATAGAAAAAGACTCACAAAGGCTCACATCATTTTCAGTTGTAGCAATACTCACGTGCTTCATCTGTGGTGATGGTCAGCTCATTGCTTGGTCTGCTTTCGCCAATCTGGTTTTTGGCAAACATGCGGATGTTGTAGGTGGAAGCAGGGTGGAGTTCAATGATGGTGGCCTGATTCAGCTGAGGGGAGACGTCTTTGGTCATTTGAGATGAGGCCCATGAAGCTTGAAGAAATACAGAGAAATGCAAAGTGATAATGCTATAAACCACAAGAGGCTATGTTATAGTCATTTTACCACAGTATAAAGGGTGAAGGAATATATAAAAAAAATTGTAATTAGTTAATTAGCTTCAACCAACGTAATGATCAAAGATCATTCTATGAATGACTGGCACATAGAATTCAGCCTATGTGAATAAAATTGAACATTGGTCATTCAGTCTGATTTATTAAACAGATTGATCCAGGCCAAAATGCCGACTTGTCAATAAACTCCAGCTTCTAGCAGTGATGAAACACCTAATACAAATGACTGCCTAAAACATCTATTACTATGAACAATTCTTGCGCTAAAGAATATAAATAATAATCATTTATTTGAGGCAAAAAAAACATACATGATTTGTTTTTATAGTTGATGTCATATCCTGTAATAGGGCTGTTGCCATCAAAGCCCATTGTCCAGCGAAGTGCAATGGTTCGGTCCTTGACCTCTCTGATCTCAACTTCAGGAGGATCAGGACGATCTTTGGAGAAATGTTGGTAGAGATTAGACAATGAATGATTAGACAAATGAAACATATTTTGGCATTAAAAAAAATTATAATTAAATATATATATATATATTGAATATATTATTAATACTTAATGCATTCTTATATTGAATATATTCTTAATATACTTTAGAATAATAAACTATCATTTAATTTAAAAGCAACATTAGTGCAATCTTAAATTAAAACAACAAGAACAAAGCAGAAACTTTACCTTGTACAATCAACTGAATGATTCCTTTATCTTCGCCATATGAGTTGATAGCAATGCAAGAGAAAAAGCCAGAGTCCTCTCTGACGGTATGTAAGATCTGTGAAGACACAAATAGCACACATTTGACTAGTACATAAAGGCATTTAGGTAAATGCTATTGGTAATTGCTGTCACGAATTCGGTCCATGGACTTCCGTTTATTCACCACCAGAGGTCACCCTTTCCTTTACATTGACTCTTGCACAACACAAACTGTTGCATAGCACCCCGGACTACATATCCCATCATTCTTTGCACGATTTGCACACTGCACTGATTGCGCTCATTGCACACAGCTGTTTCTTATCACCTCACTCACTATATAACACCCACTCAAACCACCATTCTCTGGTGAGTATTGTTTAGCCTGTACCCCTTTCCGAGTCTCCGTGTTTTCCTTGTTTTGCCTTGCCTGTTTTTGCGGTTTCTGATCTTTGCCTGTTTTCCTGGATTTCTCCCTCTCGTCTCGCCTCTGTGATTCTGTCTGCCGATCGGTGACCTACGCTAGCCCTAGGACTATTCTTGTGTTTTTGCCTGCCATATACCTGTTTGCCATGGTTCGACCCTGCCTGTTATACTACGTCTCTTTAATAAAAGCTTGCAGATGGATCCACACGTCTCACGTCTCGTCAGCCCCATCACAATTGCTATGGGAGTTTTGCTGTTCACATTTCATTCGTTCATGGATAAGAATTGTTTTATCATCATTTTATTTGGATGTTTATGAGTATGTCAGGTACAGTCTTTTGAATTATTACAGTATATTCGATTGATTATACTTATTAGTGTACAAATGACTCCAGTAAGACCCTCCACAGACATTGTAAAATGTTGTTTTGCACAAACACTAACAAAAATCAATATCTATAAGCAATATTTAAGAGTGGAGAAAAAATGTATAAATATTTTACTAATTCCCTTGGCTTTTCATGTTTTTGAGAACACTAAATCATATTTTTCCTATGATTTGCTTACATCTTTCCTCAGAATGGGCAACACAAACACACTGAAGCATCTATGAATGCTTGTTTCATATCTTGTTCGGATAAAGTAAATGTGGCACAAGCATAAACATCCACCTGCATGTTATTTCAACCGTAGTATTCCAGATTATGTGCTCGATTTGTCGTGAAATTGCTGAAGAAAAAAAAAACACACATGAAAAAAGAGAAAAAATAAATTCTGCACACTCTTACTAATGACTAGCATGATTTATGAGTAATCTTTTGTGCAACGTTAAACAAAAAAGTTGCACAGATCTGCAGACCTTTACAATAATACTTACTGAAACTATCAAGTACCCATTTAAGTGTTTGCAGAGCCTCTTTATGTTACAAGGTAAATTTGTCTTCCAGGGTCATTTTATTTTTATACAAGGTCCCCCAAAAAGACTGGTTGATATATTTATACATTTGCATTTTATGGACTTTAATATAATATTGCCTTTTGAAACCATCACCACACTTGACATTAGTGCTTTTTGCTATCTTCTTTTTATGTAACAAGGGCTTTTATTTCATTCAACTGTTTCATGGAGAAAACACAAATGTATGGACAATAGGTTACCCTGACTATGTTAATAAGTTCTGTAGTTCTTCTAATATTCCTTGTAGCCTATAGTGAGTTTGACGTGGGCTATGTTTGGTATTCTTTACTGTACTGTGCTATGTTTAAAATAGCATAATACTACTAAACTGTAAAATTCTTTTTTTGAAGTTGCATATAAAACAAAGATTATTGGAGGACATTTTAAAAGAAATTATTAATTATTAGTTAATTTTATTACATTTTTTATATACATTTCACATTTAATTTCACGTTACCTGTTACCTTTTTTCCCCCCACTGTGCTTGAACCATACACTCTAAAAAATGCTGGGTTAAATACAACCCAGTGCTGGGTAAAATAGGGACAAACCCAGCAATTGGGCTGTTTTGACCCAGCGGTTGGTAGTAACCCAACCTCCTGGTAGTAACCATACACTCTAAAAAATGCTGGGTCAAAACAACCCAATTGCTGGGTTTGTCCCTATTTTACCCAGCACTGGGTTGTATTTAACCCAGCATTTTTTAGAGTGTACCTGCTGGTGAACAGTAAAAGTAATTTCTGTAAGCACGGATACCTGAAACCTTTATTGCCATACCATAGTATAAATGAGTTGTAAGTTTCATGTTGACAACCAGGACAAATATAAGTGTGTGAAAATGGTGGATGATTTTTGACAGGAAAAGAAACAGCTAGTCCAGGGCAGCCCCGAATATGTGTCTTGAAAATGAGGCGTATGATTGCATTCTCAGTGTAGATGGTGTCTGGCTCACCTGCAGGGTGGATATGACCTCATCTCCCACTTCCTTCCCAGTAACCACATAGCGGCTCATGTCTGGGTTGATGATATGAGATTCCTTCTCCCAGCGAACCTTGATGGGCTTTTCACCGTGAGCAGTGCAGCTCATCTCAGTCATGTGACCCTGTTCTGCTCGTGTGGTGTTGGGGTAAGATGTGATCATGGCAGGAACTGAACAGAAGGAGAAACAGAGAAAAACACAGAGTGATATTATGCATGAAATGATATTTACCGTCAGTGACGACCCAGCCACATGCACAGCACCGAAATACAACCACCATAAAACATTTTCATTTTTTTTCATTTAATATATAAATCTAATTCTAATTACTGTAATGTGAACATTATATACAATACAATATATTATGTACACTTTTTTTTAAATATTAGATTCACTGAGAAACAAACTAATTTATCAATAAAAGAAGTTGTAGAATTTTGAAAAATTTAAAAGAAAAAAAAGTTACGATGGAAAATGACAATGGAGTATTTGCAAATTCACTATTGCTAGATCTAAATAAGCAAATGTGTGACATTGCCAGCATGCAGAATCCTTTATATAAAATATTTCCTTACTTCCAATGAAGCACAAAATATGCTTTTTGCAACAGGATGTTTTCTATCGTGTATTTCTATAATAAAAGGATATGATATGTCTTATTATATAATCAGCATCAATCAAACAAGATTGAAAAATGATTGCACAACCACCAATTAGGTGGCGATATGCATTAGGTCTGTAAATGGCCATTGAACAAAAAAAGAAGGAAGAAGCACAATGGTGCGCTTTTTCTTAGCATCCGTTTCCATCGTGACTTGTCGATTCGTAGCTCTGTTGAGAATGTCTTGTGTGTTAACCGTGAACATACTCTGAGTTGACTGAACTTACTCCCAGACGTGTTTTTGGAACCAGCATACCTCAAGTAAGCAAGGTTTGGGTTAATCAACCGAGAGTTCAGGGTATATGTGACGGTAAGTTAACCCTGCTTTCTGGAATACACCCCAGTTCAAAGTTATTAAAGGGGTCCTATTATGCTTTTTCACTTTTTAAATTTTAGTCAGTGTGTATGTTTGCACAGCGTCTAGAACAATTCATTCAACAAGTACAACATGACGTAGCTGGTCACTGCGGACAGATGCCGACCGGTGTTCTGTCGATTTTTGCTACCCTGTCAGATTTTGCTACCTCCCATTAAAACAGTGGGTAGTACAATTCGACAACGAAAAATCCTACCTGTAAAATTATGGTTTATTAACGTCTACACCTAAACCCTAAACCTACCCTTACAGTAATGCAAATACAGTAATTAATTGTTTAGCTTTTGTTGAAAGACGGAGCAAGGGGCGGGGCAGTACTGAAACACCGTCTAAGCTGTTCAGCTGTTCGCCAATCACAACGTACTGGGATAGCTAACCAATCACAACACATTTCATTTTTCGGAAGGCGGGCCTTCATCAAACCCGGAACCACCAAGCATGTTCTAGTACACCCCCAAAACAAAATCAAGACTTTGTAAAAGAGCCCTTTAGCAAAAATAGGACCCCTTTAAAGCAAAAAGGGGACATAACAAATGCTAAGAAATTATTAAATTAATGTGCATAGAATATATAATTAATGTTACATAATGTTAAAAAAAATAGAAAAATGCGAAATTTACAAATGCGAAATTTAAATAATGGAAAGCTAATTATCACTATTTAACTGATTTTATTTGCATACATTTATTATCAGCTTATAGCCAACACAACTTTAATCACAGACAGCTGACTTGCATTGTGAGGTTGTTGCGACACAGGTTATATTACATGGCCAGCTCATCACAAACAAAACATGTCCATGTATAATAATGGTCACAGCGGAATACAATGCAAACATGTAGATCTGGATCACACACTCTTAAAATAAATGCCCAGACATGTGATAACCCTTGTGGACAACTAATTTGGTCTAAAATCATCATTCATTTTGGGTCATGTAAGGCCTTGATATAACAACTGATCATTAATTTAAATTCAATTCAAATGTATTTGTATAACGCTTTTCACAATACACACTGTTTCAAAGCAGCTTTACATTACCACTGGTCTAAAAGTGTCTTTCTTCAAAAAGTTTTATTTCCAATCAAACTGTTATCGGATCTCCTCATATGAAGTAACTGTGCTGAAAGCAAACTGAGCTGTTCACTGGTGAGAAGTTCACACTGCAAGCGCAGACATGAAAAGAGGCGCGAGACCCAAATTCAATTCAAATGTATTTGTATAACGCTTTTCACAATACACATTGTTTCAAAGCAGCTTTACATTACCACTGGTCTAAAAGTGTCTTTCTTCAAAAAGTTTTATTTCCAATCAAACTGTTATCGGATCTCCTCATATGAAGTAACTGCTGAAAGCAAACTGAGCTGTTCACTGGTGAGAAGTTCACACTGCAAGCGCAGACATGAAAAGAGGCGCGAGACCATGCTCAGGCCTGTCTCACCCCTGAAAACCTTGTTACCCTGAAGCACTGTGAGGAATCTGTCTCTCTCTCTCTCTTTCCTGGCAGGCATGGGTATGATTTAATGATGAGCACACTTAGATTCTTCATATAGATGCTTCTGCTTGTTTCGCTCAGCAAAACTAACACAGGTGAAGCAGGAATGTGACTAAAACTCTCCAAATCAGCATGTTTGGACCCTATGATCGTACAGCATATACTTTGTGATGGTAAGTATGTATCAACTGAATACCAGAACCTTTTTACGTTAGTTAGAAGTTATATAGAAATGTGAAATATAGAGCAAGACATGTCCCCCCCCCCCAAAAAAAAATTAAGACACACTTTTTTTGCACGTTTATTAAAAAAATATTTTTTTAAATGAAAAGCTGAAATTTTTTTTTTTTTTTTAAATCGCAATTTATTTAGTACAGTATGTACTGCTTTCACTTTGATGGCAATGGTTATACAATTCCTTATTCCTTTTACATTGTAATGATTGCCTTGATGTACATTTTTCCAAAATCCAAAAACTTTGTTTATTTGTAAATTTAAGATTTTGTATCAAACCAATCACAATTTGAAATCAGAATGATCTGATTTATAATTATATTTGTATTGATTTTTAAGTATTTTGATTTTGGTTTGTGTCTATTGGGTTCCAATTAAAAATAGCAAACAATCAAATGAGATACTGTATATTTCTTTTGGCAGTAAGTACATTTATTATTATTTTCCAAAAAACATGCATTTAGCATTTTTTTTTGGTCAGCCAAACTCCTTAGATGTTAAAGGGATAGTTCACCCACCCAAAAATGAAAATTTGATGTTTATCTGCTTACCCCCAGGGCATCCAAGATATATGTGACTTTGTTTCTTCAGTAGAATACAAACGAAGATTTTTAACTTAAACCGTTGCAGTCTATCAGTCTTATAATGGCAGTCAATGGGTTCATGGCTTTGAGAGTAAAAAAAAAACATACACAGACAAAACCATATTAAACCCTGTGGCTCGTGACGATACATTGAGGTCATATTGACATTGTCATGATTTATATAAAGAGCTGCATGTATATTGTCCTAATTATTATATTATATTATTATTAATAATAATTGTTATTGTTAACAACATTACACTTATTTAATTAATTTGCAGCATTTAATTTGATAATCACCATATGCCATATCACTATTTTAGATTTAATTCAATGAATTGTGCAGCCACATTTATTTTAATTTTACATTTAATTTCATTATTAGCTTTTTATCAACTCACAGACCACCTGCAGTTCTCTCACAAACACCCAGTTGGGCATTTTTTGGTTGAATTTGCAGCAAAAAAAATATTGGGATATGTTGAGTGTGATAACTCATACTGCGATATGTGCTTTTGTATGGTCCGCCCACAGCATTAACTGTTCAAGAACAGACATACAGACAGACAGAGAGGAAAAGAGAAAGGGGTGCACACATCCCCGTGCCCGGCCTCTGAGAGTCGTTTAGTTCAAATCTAATTATAAAATTAACAACATTACACTTATTTAATTAATTTGCAGCATTTAATTTGATAATCACCATATGCCATATCACTATTTTAGATTTAATTCAATGAATTGTGCAGCCACATTTATTTTAATTTTACATTTGATTTCATTATTAGCTTTTTATCAACTCACAGACCACCTGCAGTTCTCTCACAAACACCCAGTTGGGCATTTTTTGGTTGAATTTGCAACAAAAAAAATATTGGGATATGTTGAGTGTGATAACTCATACTGCGATATGTGCTTTTGTATGGTCTGCCCACAGCATTAACTGTTCAAGAACAGACATACAGACAGACAGAGAGGAAAAGAGAAAGGGGTGCACACATCCCCGTGCCCGGCCTCTGAGAGTCGTTTAGTGTGGTGTGAAGTGGCGGAAGTTGACATGATGGAAAGTGTCAGAGTCAGGCCTGTGAACGTTTAACTCTCATCTCTTATTCACTCACAAGCTCTGCGCAGCAGCCCCATACGAGAGAACGCTGATTTATTTTGCATGACAACTATGAATTTTAAGTACGGCATTGTAAAAAAAAATGAAAATATCCCTCCGCCTTCTCTAAATGTTATTGCTCTTTAGCAATATCTATAGTAGTGATAGTGATAGTATTAGTGATAACTATAAAGATAAATAAAATAACGATAATTATATTAGTTTCCATATCAACGCACAATAACATTCTGTTTATTATAAGCATGCGCTTAGAATAAATAAATGATCTAGCTCTTTAAAGCAGGATGGATTCTGATTGGTTGTCAATGTTTTTATCATTCATCAGCTAGAAAAAAAAATTAAGTGATTCCAACTATATTTGTGCCGTTATCGATATAGCTGTGGTGTGGACTCTCCTATTCTTTTAAATTAAAAATGATTTTTAAAACTATATATTTTTTGTTATCATTATCATTTTTGATTTGAAGAGGCATATAGTTAACTGCTAAATTAAAATGATGTACTGTAGTGTGCAGTGCTTTATAGGAGTGGGAGTAATTTCAGTTTCCATGGTAACAGTGCCTTTTCTGATTGGTGGATTTCTCGTCAAGATTATGGGTAGTGTAGTTTTAGCATTATTGCTAAAAAAACATTCTCTATGGAGAAAATTAAAATGACTTTATGGAATCTGATTGTTGCAGCTTTTTTTTTTTTTTTTAACCAGTGCATTTCACATAATGTTGCAGAAGACACTGATATTGAATGCAACGTGGAAAAATAGTCACAATATGGTGAGTCCTCAGTTCTTAGAAATTCTCCTTAGTACACATCCAAAAGAGTGTGTATAGTCTCGTTTAAAGTCTTGCAGTCAGCATGAGAGGGGCTTCAGGCAAGAGGGGCTCTAAATGGTATTCCCATAACAGCTTATTTGATGTATATTTTTAATATCCAGCAGGCTCCTGTAATAAAGAGAGAGGGGGGAGCGCTGATGGCAGCTATAACCGCAGATCAAACAGAATCTCCCTTTATTCATTTCAGCAGCCATAGAACAGCACCTAACTATTATTAAACAAACCAGGGTAAGCCACAGGGAGCACAGAAGAGAGTTTGATATTCACGTGTGAGTAAATGTCGTCTTTCCACAAACAACATGCATGTATTTTATGTATTTTATATTTTATATAGAAAAAAGGTTACATTATATTAAATATCTGTAAGATTTTTTTTAAATGGTAAACATTGTGATAAAGCAACAGTTTGGTTGACAGTTTGATAGTTACACAAGGTATTTGTATACAGACTTGAATGCTGATATTTATAGAAATATCCTTTCAATAATTATTTACTGTTATCATTTCATAGCCTACACTTACTAGTTATAACAGAGTTCCCCTCCTATTGACATAATTCATAATTCACTAGTGTAATGCTGTGAATTACTAGTTTTGGAGGGAGTTATGATGGTAATGTGGGTGATGCATTCCTGTACATCAAACAGTAGAGAATGATGTTAGCATGGGTTGTAGATTTCTATTTTTAGCGTATGCATTAATTGATCAAATGAAAAGTATACACTGACTGCATTAATACATTAAAACACGTAAGACACTTTGGATAAAAGAGCCTGCTAGTGCAAACAAACGAACAAATAATTACCAAAAATAAATAAAGAAATACATGTACATTTTAGAAAGAGAATTTAATGCTGATATTTCCTCAAACATACATTTTTCATTAACCATTTACTGTTTAAAAAAAAAAAATCAGGTTCCAGGGTTGAAATTTTAAGCTTGTTCCCTACTGACAAACATAACGTTACTTTACTAATATTCAGAAATCCATTATTATTCCATTACTTTTGTGTGTGGTCTACTAAAACCTTGGCCAAAAATGTTGTTCAGATACTGTCTTCTTCATATGTTCAGCTTCACATTTAAACAAAGTAATCAAGGCAAGCATGCAAATAATATTTCTCTCTGTCTACACACACACACACACACACACACACGATGAGTCAGAGTGTGGCACATATGTAGCCTTTAATGGTCTTTATTGTCAGTTCAATGAAGCATATAAGTGGAGTTTAGAGATGCACAGGGGTTAAAAAGCATGAAACATGATCGTTTGGTGGAGATTCAGAGACTCATTATAGTGGCTGAGAAGTCAATGACCTTGGAGCCAAAAAAGGGTAAATATTTATATTTTTATGCAGTGTGTAAAACTGTAGAAATGACATAACTGTAATCACAGAACATTCAAATTCTTTCAGTGCGCACAGTAAGTGAGCCTTAAAATATTCTTGGCAATTTGGACCAGCATTTACGGCTGGGTGTGAATTAACTATGATAAATCCATTTGTGTTTTCCACTTTGATGGCCATGTGGAATATGATTAGTGTGTATGGTGTATCATACCATATGAATACAGAGGCTGCAGCAGCAACTCTGGGTGTATATAATCCATTTCAGCCCTCATTTTATCACCCTGGGAAACTAGGCCACCTCGTCACATTGCCATGCCTGAGCGGGCCATCTAGACCCTTCTCTCTCACAAACACACACACTCATTGCCTTCTCTGCACAGGCCAATGGAGTGAGGTGAATTCTCTGGATTGGGAGGGGTTGTGCGAGTGTGTGTGTGTGTGGTTGGTGGAGTGCAGCAGGCTGCCATGCTGAAGCAATTCCCCCTTTTTCTTGCACAATTGGTCACAGTCTGAGCATGTGCTCTATCTGATACTGAAAGCGAGGGAGCGCCACCAGACCCACACAAGGAAAAAGATGATGATAGAAATGAAAACAAGAAAACAAACAAAAAACCCATCTCTATCAAGCCTAATAGCTAATTTTTAAATACACAACAAGATAGATAGACAGACGGACAGACGGACGGACGGACGGACGGACGGACGGACGGACGGACGGACGGACGGACGGACGGACAGACAGACAGACAGACAGACAGACAGACAGACAGACAGACAGATAGATAGATAGATAGATAGATAGATAGATAGAAATGTGATGAAAAATAAAAAAAAATGACCAAATTGAAAGCAGAGAAGTGAAAAGCAGAAAAATCTATCTATCATCTACATTTTACTAAAAAAGAAGAAAAAACGTACTGAGAAACTGAGAGAAATATATTTGACTGAAGATTGAAATAATGCAGATTCAACAGCACTAGTCAATGTGAACACAACATGCATCAGGGGAATATCAGAATGTTGTTTTCATTACGACCAGGGATACTGCCTTTGAAATTCTGGGTAATTTAAACTGATTTTTGACCATTGCATCTGTAAAACACTAGTTTTTAAATGGACAGACCACAAATAAAATTAAATACATTCTGGTGCTCCCCAAGGCTTTGTCCTGGGCTGCTCACATGATGCAAAACGTAAAAACGTCTCGGTTATGTGTGGTAACCCTCATTCCCTGAAGGAGGGAAATGAGACGTCGTGTCTCAATTCCAATTCGTCGGTCACCGACGTGACTCGGTGTGACCGACTGAAAGGGAACACATGAGTTGTATGGACTCTTTTAAGGTGGTCATGCCTCAAATAATTTTCATGTTAACGAAAAATACAGCATAAAAGTTATTTCTAATGTCTTCATTTAATTTTTGTCAGTAGTTCATTTTTGCTGATCTAACTGGGTGGTGATGGTGATGTTTAGACAAAAAAGAAAGTGATGTAATGCAAATACTGGTGGCACTGCTCTCTTGGTTTGGTCTTGTCCTCATGCCAGAGTGGGCATAAATGCTGTGTAGTGGCTTTAATGAAGGGGATGTAAGTCTTTGCCTGCTCAACAAATAAACCGTTCACCAAGGAGCACAATACCGTACACACAGCATTCAGCAGGGCAGAAGACCCTCAGGCCCAGACACACACTTAGTCACACACACATACACACACTCCTTAGATAGAGTGGCACAGACCATACAAAGAGAACAAAAACATTTAGATACAATACATCTGTGTATTAATAGCCTCAGATTACATTGCAATCACCATACATTATTTCACTCATATGCACTCACACACACACACACACACACACACACACACACACAGTCTGGTTCACTATCATTGTAGGGACTCCGCATAGGCGTAATGGTTTTTATACTGTACAAACTGCATTTTCTATCACCCTACACCAACCCTACACCTAAACCTACCCCTCACAGAAAACTTTGTGCATTTTTACAATCTCAAAAAAAAAAACTCATTCTGTATTATTTATAAGCTTCTGTACCCATGTTGACCTCAATTTAGGTTCCCACGGTGACACCCCATTAAGTCCCCATGACTTGGTGTGTATTTAGGTTTAAGTTCCCACCAGTATAGAAAAAACATGTACACACACACAATCAACATGCTCCACTTGACAGGGTCTTACTTTTAACGGTGAGGTACATGCTCTTGCTGATATCGGCTCCCACGTCATTGCTAACCTTGCACAGATAAAATCCAGCATCTTCCTCCAGGACGTGTTTTATGAGCAGAGACCCCTTCTCCAGGAGCTGGATACGCGAACCAGAATTCAAGGCGATGGGCTGGAACTGAGGTACGCCAGCACCTTTAAAAGAAAACAGAAACAATGTAAGATCTATTTACAATATATATAGAAACGCTGTACATTTATTTTATTTTTTTATGCAGAATATTATGCAGAATATTTAATGTTTCATTTAATTAAATGTATTGTAATAAATATTTAATATTTTAAAATGCTACTCTGTAAGGTATTTCTTTCAAAACAAATATACTGCTTCATGAGGCAACATTTCTGTGATATGCTTTACTGTAATCTTGAACATCTGATAATCCAATAACATTACACCCTTTTTTCATGCTCAATATCAATTCTAGTTATGCTGTGTTTGCATCTGATGATTTCTTTATTGGATTTAAAGATCTCTGAGGGGAATTGTTTTGTATCTGGTGTGTCATGTCTAGATTAGGATTAGATGACACTGTGGGATTCACTAATATGAAATAAACCATAATACTACATGAGCAAAGTAATCTGCCAAAGCTACAGCCTATCTGGGCAAAAAAATAAAATAATCTCTACTGCCAAGATTTGTGGCAAAAAAAAAAGTACAGACTTTCAGGATATCCTCCTTTTTTTGCAACGTGGAAATAAGATATTTTCTGTGAATGTGCGGGACTTGTGATTTATTAGCCACTATAGGTAAATTACAAAAAAAGTAACAAAGTGCAGTAAATGAAAAGACAATTTGAACTACAAAATAGTATGTTTATAATTGCGATAATACATTAAAATAATATAACAAGATATATCAGTTTGCAATATCACATAGTATATTTTGTATAGCTCAAAATAACTGAAAGTGGATGACACCAGAAGCCTTGTACATTTAGAAATGGGAGGACCGCTCTTATGTTAAAAATAAGGTGGATACTGTATTGAACATTTCTAGATGTTGAAATACTATACCTGTTATGACGTGTGGGGGTTGTAATATAAAGAAAACTATAATGGAAATTCCATTCATTCAGAAAGCAACTGAGATTTATTTTCTGAATGTAGAAATTTGATTTCAGAGAATATACCATCGTCAATCTAGAAAAAGCACTCCTTTACCCACAGTGCCTCTCTCACCTCATAGACTCCTTCTGGCCCTCTTTTCTTTCAAATGGATTTCCATTTGTGAGCTTCCATCTACAATGTGTAGTGAGGGCTTCAAACGCTTCGTCCCCTTCAGGAAGAACCAAGGTCGAGCGAGTCACCTGCTCATGTTCTAATCCAGTAATCCAGTTTCTTTGACCATGGCCTCAATGCAAACACACACCTGTACCCAGCCCACCTGTCCAGATAACCCCTAAACCTGACTAAAATTATGTCCACAATAAATGTGTCTGAGTTGGTCCTGCCTTCGGTTAATTGAAACTGCCAATAGTGTAATGGCAGCTTTAGAACAGCTGTACTGTATATCACTCAAATAGCAGCTGTTCTAAATTCATATACAGTGTATAAATAATAACAGCTGGAAATAGTTGGTGTTAATAAATTAAATATATTTGTAAGATAAATCCGCCTATCAAAATGCAAAAAGGCTTAATTTCTTTGCTAATTCGTTTTTGTAAATCCTTTTGTAAGATTCAAGTTTTTTTTTTTTACTAATTACTTAATTGCAAGAATTTTACATTTTGACTATAGTCTTTTACATTTTTGTCCAGACACTGATAATATACAACAAGAAATAATACAATTACATATTTGCAAATAATAGCATACCTTTTGAGTGGTTCCATACTATAGTGGGGATTGGGTTTCCCTTTGCCGAACAATTCAGGATCACTGATTTCCCATATATGCCATCCTGGTCTCTTGGCTGTACCTCAAAATGTGGCGGAACTGAGGATAAAAAGAATATTAATTTTCAAAACAAATACAAATATAAAAGCATTGCAAAATGTATTTATGTATTTAAATGTAAGTTTAGAGACAGTTTGAAGAATGACAACTGAAAAGTCATTTTTTGCAAAATGTACAAGAAAATAGTTCTAGAGTCAAAAACATTATTTGTAAAAATGAAAATAACTATATAAGAATAGCATAAATTGATCTCTAACCTTTAACAATGAGCTGTATACTATGCTCAACAGCAGCAGCCTCATTACGGGCTATACAGGTGTAACTGCCGTTATGAATTTCCGACAGGTTTGAAATGCGTAATGAGCTGGTAAAGTCTATGTTGTCGATGGTGACACCCAGGCTGGCATTGATTGGTCGTCCATCTTTGTGCCAGGTTATAGACATTGGCAGGTCACCGGATATGACCACGCAGGGGATGAAGACACGCTGACCAATGGAAGCGCTCTGAGAGTCGGAGTGTTGGATCAGAGGGGGCACTGAGAGAGAGACGGAGTAGTAACAGAGATGCTCTTAGACATGCACCACCAAAAAAAAATAAATCACAAACAATCCAATTATAATATACTAGTTTACATATTATTGCACAGCAAAAGTTTGATTTAGTGTATGGCTTCAACAGTACAGTTATGACCCCAGTCTTCCCTATATCATATACAAAGCAAGCTTGATATAACCATTGATTGAATGTATTTACATATAATGTCATTTTATGAAGAAATACTACACATAAAATAAACGGTTAGTGTATTCTAAGTGGACGTGACAAACGGCTAAGAACACACTCAATATTGGCTGGTGGACAGAACATATGTGATCACACATGTACAAATATCTGTGATTTGCAATAATAAGGCTGCAGTCGGCCTTCATAACAAGTTATTACAGCTCAGAATCTAGAGATTCCACAGAGGAGGAGGCATAATGTGAACTAATGAGGGAGAAACAGAGCAAAGAAAGACAAAATAAAGAAGACTATAAAAGGGCTCTTTCGTCTCCCGGTAAATTCTGCATAATGCGTTCCCCGGGGACTTCGCAAGCATGGTGCTAGTCAGCATGTCGCGTTTGAGAATCAATTAGTTAAAATAACATTGAAATAAAGCATCACTTCAGTGCTTATTTAATCCAAAACTAAATGGGGATAATGGACTCCAGGGAATCCCTTCGCATGCTTTAGAATTTTAACCATGAATGGATCTCATCACTCAATCACATCAGGGATTTTTTTTTGTCTTTATGACTTTGAACTCACAAAAACAGATGCTTGCTTGGTTATTACACAACAATGGCATCAAATGTTTGCACTATAACTACTGTCTATTTTAACTTTAATGACATAAATGTCTGAATTATTCTAATTAGTGCTCTAACTGTGCTTTTGTCACACTTTGCTTACGGGAGGAACGAGGAGACGTGGAGATTTCACAAAACGAGAGTCTTTAATAATCCAACATGGAGACAGAAGGGACACAAGGGAGAGCACAAGGAAGACATTCAAGACCTGACAAGGAAACACGAGGCAGATTACACATTTATACTAAACTTAATGAGGGACAGACAGGTGCGGGGAATCAACTAATAATGAGACAACGAGAACAGGAACATGACCAATTAAGGGAACACTGAAACAAAAACAGGGGCAAAACAGGTCCATAATCCTGACATATCGCCCCCCTCCCGGAAGGCGCATCCTCGCGCCATAGAACAAGAGAGGGGGGGAATGGGTGGGAACTAAGGAGGCGGCTCGAGAGGAGGACGGACAACCGGGAGGGGGCTGGCAAACAGAGACCAGGGAGGTGACGAAGGAGGGAGGAACCAGGAAGGCGACAGGAGGGGCCCGGAGCAGGAGGAGCACAGCAGGACACAGGCCTCAGCCATAACGGCGGCCACCGACTCCAGGGGGCCGACCAATGGCGGTGATCGAGGAGCCCGAGGCGGAGACGGAGAGCCGATGAGCCAGGGCGACGGGGAGGATCCGGAGGTCCTAGTCGGAGCAGATGGCGCCGGCAACCGACGCGAAGGCATGGATCCGGGAGGCCGTGGTGGAGCCGGAGCAACAGAGCACTGAGGAGGAGCCGAGGGGATGAAGGAGCCTGACGGAGCCGGAGGGATGAAGGGAAGAGGTGAAGAGGCTGTCAGATGACAGCGGTGGAGGAGGCAGGAGCGGGTGGGAGGGTGGGCATTTGTGAGCCTCCGGGCATTCAGAGCTAAACTCTGGAACGGGAGCCCTCTCTCCATCGGAGTTACAAAGTCCCAAGTCCATAATTAGCTCACCCTCAGCCACGGTGCAGGGGCTGGAGCTCCTCTTCGCGCTCTCACTGTCCACGTCTTTTTCCCTCGTGGCGGGCGTTGTAGCGGCTCTCGCAGCGGTGGAGGAGGCAGGAGCGGGTGGGAGGGTGGGCATTTGTGAGCCTCCGGGCTTTCAGGCCAGATCTCAGGAATGGGAGCCCTCTCCTCTTTGGTGTGGCACAGTCACCGTGCCATACACAGCTCAATCTCAGCCGCAGTGCAGGGGGCGGCGCGCCTTCCCACACTCACACCGTCCGCAGCTTTCTCCCTCGTGGCGGGCGTTGTTGCCGGCTCACACACCTTGACTGACGTCATCAGCAGCTCTGGCTCCACGGCGATCCTCAGCTCTGTCGCTCCATGCTGCGATGGCTCGCCGGTCGCGGCGGGCTTCGGCTCTCCATCAGCAGTGGGCTCGGGCATGCGCTCCGCGCAGCAGGGAGATGGTGGCCTGGGCACTGGGTCCGGAGTGGCATTGACACGTCAGTTCAGAGGGATGACACGAGATCCCCCTCGGGACAGATGGTGATCAGGGATCCGTGTCTCGCCAGTGTCCACTCCACAAAGGTGGCGAAATTCGCTCGAAGACCATCTTCGGACGACAGCACTCTGCACGGGATGTTTAAACTGGCATCGTAGAATGCACAGAGCCTGTCGTCCGGGTACCTGGTTAGAGCAGCTAGGACCAGGAACAGTCTAGTGTGACCCTCGAGCGATCTCTCCCCCTGCTCCAGCAGGAGGAGGAGGTACTCCGGACGGGAGAAGGGATCCATGGAAAACACAATGGAAACAAAACTGAGGGAAAAAAAACGGAAACAAAAACGAAGGGTAGACACACGGAGGTAACTGTTTCGGTCGGGTCTTCTGTCACACTTTGCTTATGGGAGGAGCGAGGAGATGAGGAGACGTGGAGATTTCATAAAACGAAAGTCTTTAATAATCCAACAGGGAGGCACAGAGCACAAGGAAGATGTTCAAGACCCGACAAGGAAACATGAGGCAGATTACACATTTATACTAAACTTAACAAGGGACAGACAGGTGCGGGGAATCAACTAATAATGAGACAATGAGAACAGGAACATGACCAAATAAGGGTCCATAATCTTGACAGCTTTGCGGTAAAGTTTGCCATGTTTAATTACCGTAACTATGGGCAATGCCTGTAAGCATTTAAAATGATCATTAAACTATTAAAAACAAATAGTGATTAAAATGGTGAAAAACTTCAAATCGATTTTTTAGCATCTCTTTATAAGCTTTAAGGTCATATATATTCTAATTTTATCTTTCAGTTTTAGAAGATACAAGCAGTGAAATTTGCAAATTTTTGCCCAATCAAATGCTCTCTAGGATGAATTTGACATTGCATAAACACATTACGCATCCAATGCCTAATTATGGAAATCAGAATTTTATGAAAGCTCTGATTCTCTTGTAATTTTTCAAAGGACATTTTAATTATTTATTTTATCCTTCATTCATAGTTAATTTGTTTTGATTCATAGTTCTGTCATAACAACTCTCGGAGAGTTTAGCATCGTAATATACATGGCAATGTTAATGTGACTGGTTTTGGAACACTTCCGGAGACTTCCTACTGCCAATACATCCACTGACATGCTGCTGTGAGCATGCAAGAAATACTGATGCTGCTGCTGCACATATAACATGCATGAAATTACCCCATAGCAGATCTATACAGGTGGAGCTGGGGAAGGTGGAATGTCTCAGAAGTGTGTTGCAACTGCTACAGCAAGCACTTGCCAAGTATTTGAATGCTGAGCAGCAAGCTCATTGGCTGTGTGATGATGATGTGATTATGTTAGATTGGGTTACTGTAAAACTGGCCTGTGCCATCTAGAGTTTCATGACAGAACTTTGTATTAATTTTAGGTAATTATTACAGCATTGTTTTTACATTTTCTTAACAAAATAGTATACATTTCCATGTAAAAATAGTTTCCATGATGCTACGGAGTAGTAGGTATTGTTGATAAGGTATTCTGAAAGGTTATTAATGCATTAATATATGGTTGCAATTGTGATGTTTTAGTGGTTAGATGGTTGCCTACTGGCCTGAAGGTTGAAGTGGATTAATTTTAATAGCTTTTCATGTAGCACAAATGTTGTGGGACAAGTGTGTAACTTGCGAATCATAAGTATGAGCAATAGTACTAGTTATAGTAACATCATTGACTATGACCTGATATTAAAATCTAGCATTCCTGTAATGCCATTTAGACAGCAGTACCTTTCACTGTCACATGGACGCTCCTGTGAATTTGTTTCTCTGGATCCACCAAAACATAGCATGTATACTCTCCCTCGTCTGAGTTTTGCACATTGGACAGCTTCAGTGTGCCGTTGTTCTCAAAGGCACGTTGGCGATGGTTAAACGGGAGCAGATTGGAATCCTTATACCACTTAATAGAGTAGTACGGGTAACCAATGATGCGACAGTGAATGTACGTGTCCCTCCCAGCAATGGCAGTGACATTTTTCATTGGTCGAATACTGGCAGGACCTATTGTGAGAAAGAACTATCAGTATACAGAGCCTCTGAAAATCAGCTGAAAGGCTTGTGTAGTTTGTGTCAATAATTTAGTTTTCAACTATTAGATATATTCTGAACAAATTCGTAAGTAACTAACTAAATAAATGATAATAATTACTCCAAACTTCAAAGCCTTGTGGAGGGTTTAATTTACAGGGACACTCTATCCAAAAATAAAACTTTGCTTATCATTTACTCACCCTCATGCCGTCCCAAATGTATATGACTTACAAATGAACACAAACTAAGCATTTTAGGGAAAAAACAATCCATTTCAAAAACCACGCAAAACAAACATGATGGTAATCCATACAACCCAGTTGATAAATCAGTGTCTTCTGAAGCAAACAATAGATGTGTGTAAGAAAAATTTTATATTTTAAACCCAGTTTATATAAATAAGTTGTGAATCTTGTGTGAGAAGTGATGGTCCTCTGTGGTTCTGCATCACTTCTTGCTCAAGTTTAACAATGCGCTTACATCATGCTTCAAAAATGTGCTCACCTATATGACAATTGGCCGGAAGCACTGGTTTATAGTTTAAAAAGTTTCACATTTTCCTCACACACAGCTCTTAAGAAGAAACAGATTCATCATGGGGTCGCATGGATTACCGTCATGTGGATGATTTTTGAAGCGTCAACTTTAAGGGGCCTATCCACTTGCATTATACAAACTCAGTGATGGAATTATTTGTTTGTTTATTTAATCTCTGTTTGTGTTCATCTGAAGAAAGCCATATACATCAGGGATGACATGAGGGTGAGTAAGTGATGAGAGAATTTTTATTTGTGGACCTTTAAGGGTAGACAGAGTAGTCAGAGAACTTTATGTAAATGAACACAACGTATCAACAACCAATGAGAGGGAAGGCAGTATAACTTGACTGTAGACAGTACAAAATCGAGTATGAACACTTACTTCCAACAAACAACTAAATGGTGTGTTCACACCAAGGAAGTCTGTCATACCTGAAAACAGCTTTCCGTTAACATTCCCATTCATCTAATTACCATTCATTCTGATTCTTTTCCAAATTAGGCTGAGGCTATTTGCACTAAGTGCAAATAGAATTAGATTTTATTTACACTAAGTACAAATAATTATAAATCAGTCGGTTGCGTTGGTCACATCAAAAGCAAAAATCGTCTGTCATTTTGTCTGGCCTAACCAAACAGTGGTGGACCAAGTTAGTATACATAGCCTTTGCAAACAAGACAGACTATTTGTGTTTTAGACACTCCATAAAAATAAACTTAAACTTCAGAGTAGAGTGCACTGCTACTTTTAAATGAACATCAAAGGGGAAATATGCTTTTTGATATACTATAGTTAAAGCATCTATCCGCAGGGGTTAAATGGCCGAAATTAACCAGCCAAACCTTGACCCCTTGGTTTGCACTGATAGGAAATAAATGGCTGAATGTCACCATACTGTTGGCCAACAGAGTGCAACTGTCAGATTCCGGAAGTAAAAGCTCTATTCATTTTCTTCTTAGGTAAATAGTTGTTAACTTATGGTATATGCTTTTGCTAAAGCCAACTGTTTACACTATTACAGTTTATTCTTTAAAATAATCATGTTTGACAGCTAAATTTGTGGTGAAAACCGCCATGATACTGTACAGAAAATTCCACCAATCAGAGAGCCGTGGTGAGCAAAATTGCACCAATAGAGCTTGCAGGGAAAGCCCACTTCCATGAAGTACAGCAAATGATGTAATCGATTTGGTCTCACCATGCTGTCATAATATGTAAATATATATATATATATATATATGCTTTTTACAATCCACTTAAAATATACATTATTGTTTTCTAGATAAAATCAAATTTTAAAATAAAATAGTTTTTTTTCTCTCAGTTTTTTTTTTATTATATTATTCGCAATGCTTTATTGGATTGTAATTATTTCCCTCATAAAATATTTTACAATCCACTTAAAATATACATTATTGTTTTCTAGATAAAATCAAATTTTAAAATAAAATAGTTTTTTTTCTCTCAGTTTTTTTTTTATTATATTATTCGCAATGCTTTATTGGATTGTAATTATTTCCCTCATAAAAGCCATTAAGTACACAGTCTTGTACCATTGTACAGTCTTTTTGTCAAGTTTGTCAAAACATTTTCAAATACTTTTTTGCTTCAATGCTTTAACAAAGACTTTTTTTAAAAAGTCCCTAAAGGAAAAGAAATGGAAAAATACCTTCGAGACCAAAGTCAATGGGCAGCCACTAATGCAATCTCTAGTGCTATCTCAATAGAAACATCCGGTCAAGTGTGTTTTGGAGTTGTTTAAAGCTAAACTCTGTAGGACATTGGCCATCCAGGAGCAGGATTGGACACCCCTGTTCTATACTATGCATTCCTACTTGACTGCAGTCTAACTCTATCAGGAGGCAAATCACAAGAGCTCTACTGCCTTCACTCCCATTGGTTCTCATTTGCATGAAGTTAAACTCTGTTCTTTGTTGTGCCATCAATGGTCACTGCTCACGCTTCTTCCAAGTGCCAAATTTAATTGAAAATAAATCACTTCAAGTTGCTTTGTTGCTGCAAGTTGCAGCCAATGAGAACATACTGTACCTTTTAGGAGGCTGCACTGCACTGACAACCTAAAACAATACAATTCTCCTTCTAACAAAAATTTCCAAATAGAAACAAGACAATCTCTGAACAAACATGAAATTGTTGTGTGTGCTTGTCGTGTGGTGTGGGTGTTTTTGAGGAGCTGATCTGACAAGCACCTCTTACGTTTATTCGAGCCTGGTAGGAGACCGATCCAGCCGAGTTGTTGCAGGTGCAGCGATAGACGCCCCCATCGGTGACCTGTGTATGAGACACATTCAGGTAGCTGAGCACGTGACCTTCTGTGGTGATGATGCGATCCATGCGGTGGTTGCTGTCTTTGATGACGGGGTCCTCATCCAAGGTCCAGGTGACGGTGGGGAGGGGGGTTCCTTTCACGTGACACACCAGTGAGATGGGCTCATTCGGGCTCACCACCTTCTCACTGAAGGCAGAGAGAATCTTTGGCGTCCCATCTAGAGAAGTGGAAGACAGATTTGATTTGTCTTATTTTTGTAAATGTTTACATACAGCACTATGGATTGAGTAGAAATTATAGTAGAAGGTTTGAGTTTTATTGGATTTAGTGATATCCTCATACATGAAAGTTAAGCCAGTTATTTCTATCTTTTGCTGTATTGTTTCAGTTCGAAATATCAGTTTACATTTCTAAACTTTTTTACCATAATCCAGTGAGATTTCTTCAAGTGTCTTGTTGTCAAGACTCCTTGTGCATGCAAAAATATCACTGGATTATTACAATTAATTGGCAAAAAAAAAGTTTGGAAATGTCAACTGATATTTCCTACTGACAAACTACAGTAAAAAATAGAGGTAAATTTTTTTTGAGGTGAAAATACTAATAGCCTAAGACATTTGCACAGTACTGGACATTTGTAATGTAAAATGCAAATGTACAGTCAATGAGAAATCTTTCAAGATACATGTAGCTCCTAGGTGAATGAAACCTTATACAAAACACACAGAAAAAAAAAGATTAAGAATCTACGGTAACAGCCGTAGATTACAGCCCGCAATGTATCACGTAATTAAACAGAATTTGCAGCGTACCAATTTGTAACTATAAAGTACCTCCACAGTACCTACTTGTAGGTATAAGGGAACAATATGCAACGTTTGGGGAATAAGGGGGTAATAACCTGTGAAATTATAAAGCATTTATACTGTAAGTATTTGGTTACACTTTATTTTGATAGTCCACTTTAGAACTATAAGTAACTTTGTAATTACATGTCAACTACATGTCAACTAATTCTCATTAATTTGCAACTACATGTCTACTAACTCTCAGAGTAGACTTAGGGTAGGTTTAGGTTTAGTAGAATAAGTTGACAAAGAAAGTGTTAGAAGATATTAAGCAAACAGTCTACTAATACTCTACTAACTGCTAGTTGACATGTAGTTGCAAAGTTACTTACTGTTAATATAATGTCTAAAGTGGACTATGGAAATAAAGTGTTACCAAGTATTTTATAACTAAAGGGCACCTATTCTGAAATTACATGGTATGTATGACACACAGATCGAAATTTCCCACATAAGCATAACTTACAGCTGTACTTACGTGTAGGTAAACAGAAACAATGTACAATGTCTTGGAAAATTAAAAGTATTTATACCGTTAGTATTTCATAAGTAAGGTGTAACTATTCTAAGATTACATGGTATGCATCTTTTGCTACTGTGTTAGGCAACAATATTATGATTTAGAAGTTGCCTTATTGTAATAATACAAAATATATGATGCAGTATATTTTTACACTACGTACTGGGTACTTATTGTATTATTACAACATATCTTACATGACTGATACAAATAGTAAACTGTAGTATACTATAGTAGGCTATAATTTAGTAATTATAGTAAAGTTAAAAACCATAGTCTTTATAAAAATGTACCACAGTTTACTTAAGAATATATGCTATAATATTTACTAGTGTTTCTTTATGTGGGATCATGGAGATTATAAAGTATGGGGAAATGATGTAATGAGTTTCTGCTATGATTTGTTTTAGAAATTTCCATAAAGTTTACCTGATGAAAGAGCATTGCATATGGTCATCTCTACAGCGAGTCCGTCAGCAGCATTGTACCATTGAGGATAGTACATAGTACACGAGGATACTAGATTACCTGTTTCCAGCTGCTCCCAGGATATAAC
>NW_015505962.1:115059-133562 GCF_001515645.1 Sinocyclocheilus grahami
GCTGTCATAATATGTATATATATATATATATATATATGCTTATTTTACAATCCACTTAAAATATACATTATTGTTTTCTAGATAAAATCAAATTTTAAAATAAAATAGTTTTTTTTCTCTCAGTTTTTTTTTTATTATATTATTCGCAATGCTTTATTGGATTGTAATTATTTCCCTCATAAAAGCCATTAAGTACACAGTCTTGTACCATTGTACAGTCTTTTTGTCAAGTTTGTCAAAACATTTTCAAATACTTTTTTGCTTCAATGCTTTAACAAAGACTTTTTTTAAAAAGTCCCTAAAGGAAAAGAAATGGAAAAATACCTTCGAGACCAAAGTCAATGGGCAGCCACTAATGCAATCTCTAGTGCTATCTCAATAGAAACATCCGGTCAAGTGTGTTTTGGAGTTGTTTAAAGCTAAACTCTGTAGGACATTGGCCATCCAGGAGCAGGATTGGACACCCCTGTTCTATACTATGCATTCCTACTTGACTGCAGTCTAACTCTATCAGGAGGCAAATCACAAGAGCTCTACTGCCTTCACTCCCATTGGTTCTCATTTGCATGAAGTTAAACTCTGTTCTTTGTTGTGCCATCAATGGTCACTGCTCACGCTTCTTCCAAGTGCCAAATTTAATTGAAAATAAATCACTTCAAGTTGCTTTGTTGCTGCAAGTTGCAGCCAATGAGAACATACTGTACCTTTTAGGAGGCTGCACTGCACTGACAACCTAAAACAATACAATTCTCCTTCTAACAAAAATTTCC
Source organism: Sinocyclocheilus grahami (assembly GCF_001515645.1). Classification (NCBI taxonomy): domain Eukaryota; kingdom Metazoa; phylum Chordata; class Actinopteri; order Cypriniformes; family Cyprinidae; genus Sinocyclocheilus; species Sinocyclocheilus grahami. The sequence continues at coordinate 115,830 of NW_015505962.1, forward strand.
AAATAGAAACAAGACAATCTCTGAACAAACATGAAATTGTTGTGTGTGCTTGTCGTGTGGTGTGGGTGTTTTTGAGGAGCTGATCTGACAAGCACCTCTTACGTTTATTCGAGCCTGGTAGGAGACCGATCCAGCCGAGTTGTTGCAGGTGCAGCGATAGACGCCCCCATCGGTGACCTGTGTATGAGACACATTCAGGTAGCTGAGCACGTGACCTTCTGTGGTGATGATGCGATCCATGCGGTGGTTGCTGTCTTTGATGACGGGGTCCTCATCCAAGGTCCAGGTGACGGTGGGGAGGGGGGTTCCTTTCACGTGACACACCAGTGAGATGGGCTCATTCGGGCTCACCACCTTCTCACTGAAGGCAGAGAGAATCTTTGGCGTCCCATCTAGAGAAGTGGAAGACAGATTTGATTTGTCTTATTTTTGTAAATGTTTACATACAGCACTATGGATTGAGTAGAAATTATAGTAGAAGGTTTGAGTTTTATTGGATTTAGTGATATCCTCATACATGAAAGTTAAGCCAGTTATTTCTATCTTTTGCTGTATTGTTTCAGTTCGAAATATCAGTTTACATTTCTAAACTTTTTTACCATAATCCAGTGAGATTTCTTCAAGTGTCTTGTTGTCAAGACTCCTTGTGCATGCAAAAATATCACTGGATTATTACAATTAATTGGCAAAAAAAAAGTTTGGAAATGTCAACTGATATTTCCTACTGACAAACTACAGTAAAAAATAGAGGTACATTTTTTTTGAGGTGAAAATACTAATAGCCTAAGACATTTGCACAGTACTGGACATTTGAAATGTAAAATGCAAATGTACAGTCAATGAGAAATCTTTCAAGATACATGTAGCTCCTAGGTGAATGAAACCTTATACAAAACACACAGAAAAAAAAAGATTAAGAATCTACGGTAACAGCCGTAGATTACAGCCCGCAATGTATCACGTAATTAAACAGAATTTGCAGCGTACCAATTTGTAACTATAAAGTACCTCCACAGTACCTACTTGTAGGTATAAGGGAACAATATGCAACGTTTGGGGAATAAGGGGGTAATAACCTGTGAAATTATAAAGCATTTATACTGTAAGTATTTGGTTACACTTTATTTTGATAGTCCACTTTAGAACTATAAGTAACTTTGTAATTACATGTCAACTACATGTCAACTAATTCTCATTAATTTGCAACTACATGTCTACTAACTCTCAGAGTAGACTTAGGGTAGGTTTAGGTTTAGTAGAATAAGTTGACAAAGAAAGTGTTAGAAGATATTAAGCAAACAGTCTACTAATACTCTACTAACTGCTAGTTGACATGTAGTTGCAAAGTTACTTACTGTTAATATAATGTCTAAAGTGGACTATGGAAATAAAGTGTTACCAAGTATTTTATAACTAAAGGGCACCTATTCTGAAATCACATGGTATGTATGACACACAGATCGAAATTTCCCACATAAGCATAACTTACAGCTGTACTTACGTGTAGGTAAACAGAAACAATGTACAATGTCTTGGAAAATTAAAAGTATTTATACCGTTAGTATTTCATAAGTAAGGTGTAACTATTCTAAGATTACATGGTATGCATCTTTTGCTACTGTGTTAGGCAACAATATTATGATTTAGAAGTTGCCTTATTGTAATAATACAAAATATATGATGCAGTATATTTTTACACTACGTACTGGGTACTTATTGTATTATTACAACATATCTTACATGACTGATACAAATAGTAAACTGTAGTATACTATAGTAGGCTATAATTTAGTAATTATAGTAAAGTTAAAAACCATAGTCTTTATAAAAATGTACCACAGTTTACTTAAGAATATATGCTATAATATTTACTAGTGTTTCTTTATGTGGGATCATGGAGATTATAAAGTATGGGGAAATGATGTAATGAGTTTCTGCTATGATTTGTTTTAGAAATTTCCATAAAGTTTACCTGATGAAAGAGCATTGCATATGGTCATCTCTACAGCGAGTCCGTCAGCAGCATTGTACCATTGAGGATAGTACATAGTACACGAGGATACTAGATTACCTGTTTCCAGCTGCTCCCAGGATATAACATATACATATGACATCATAATACACAACACATGTATATCTACTGTATAATTAATGTTTTTTGATAGCTGTAGTGCTGTTGGTGCACTTGAGCTTCCATATGTGGTTCGAGGCATGTAGAATAAAATGTATTACATTTTTTCTTAACTACTATGCAAACATACAAGTCAAGTCAAGTCAAGTCTGCTTTATTGTCAATTCTTCCACATGTACAGCACATACATACAGAGAATTGAAATTGCGTTACTCTCAGACCCTTGGTGCATACAGATAACACTAATAGTAGAACATAAATACAGATAGATACAGATTAAATATAAAATACAACTATACAATATAAGGTAAAATGTAAAAAATATATATAAAGCAGCACAAGGCACATGGCAGATAGAGTGCAAACCAGTGAAGTAAACAAATAGTGCAGATATAATGATTTGTAGTGCAAAAGAGCTTATTCAGACTGATTAAAGTGACAAAGCTCAGAGAGTTCTTTATTTAAACTGTCAGAAGAGGTAGTTGAATGAGATCAGTTCAGTGCTGAATGAGGTAGTGAGCAGGCCAATGCTGCACAAAGTGACTGGTGCAGGTCCCAGTGTGTTAGTTGGAGGGGGGAGAGGAAGGACCTGGGGATGTGGGAGCTGGGGTTCAGAGTTCAGTGGTGCATGGGGCAAAGAGGAGCCTGGAGGGAGGGGAAAGAGACACCAATGATCTTCTCAGCTGCTCTCACTATTCGTTGAAGTGACTTGCGGCAGGATGCTTTGCAGGCACCATACCACACAGTGATGCAGCTCGTCAGAATGCTCTCGATGGTGCCTCTGTAGAAGGTGCACATGATGGGGGCTGGGGCTCTGGCTCTTCTCAGTTTGCGGAGGAAGTAGAGACGCTGCTGTGCTTTCTTGTTTGAAGCATGTGGGGACAACAGCCTGACTTAGTGAGATGTTGAAAATGTATGCAGGCAGATGTATGCAGGCAGTATGCAGCGGTCTGTATGCAGGCATTATCATGATAGTGATGTGGTCTGAGGCACCGAGGTGGGGGAGGGCCTTGTAAGCTCCTCTCTGGGTGGTGTAAACAAAGTCCAGAGTGTTGTTTCCCCGTGTTGGAAAGTCTATGTGTATTTTTGGGAACACACTCTTTAAGTCTGCATGGTTGAAATCCCCAGCTAAGATGAAAAAAGCATCTGGGTGGGCTGTCTGCTGCTCACTGATGTGCTGGTACAGTTCATTTAGTGCCTCGCTCCTGTTACTGTTGTTGGAGCTGAGAGGGATGTATACAGCAACGAGCAGTATGGCTGTATATTCCCTCGGTAGATAGAACGGCCGGCACCAAATAATCATAAACTCCACCAGGGTTGAGCAGTGTTTGCAGACCACAACGCATCATTGATGTAAACACAAAGCCCACCGCCGCGGGTCTTACCTCCCTCGACGAGAGCTCTGTCCGCTCGATAGCATGTCAGCTGATCGAGATGAATAGCGCAGTCCGGAACGCTGTTGTTGAGCCATGTTTCCGTGAACACAAAAGCACAACAGTCTCTTACAGTCCTCTGAGTTGAGCGTAGTAGTCGGATGTAGTCCCGTTTATTGTCCAAAGAGCGTACATTAGCCAGTACGATGGTGGGGATAGCTGGCTTGTGTGGGTTAGCCGTTAGCCTAGCACGGATACCTCCGCACTTACCCCTCTTCTGCTTCCTCGATGCAGATGCAGTAGTGGGGGTCGGTGATGGTGTGGGCCTCTGGAGCAGACCAAGATCCCGCAGCTCTTCAGTGTGCGCAGAGTTTAACTCTAAAAATGTGGTTCTGCCGACATCGAGCAGAAACTCATGACTGTATGCGTGCTTAGAGACAGGTAGACGCGATGAAGACGTACGAAAACACTGCGACTCAAAAGACAAAAAACACGAAAACACCGTTCTGACGGGAGACCCTTGTTGTAGTTATTGTGTAAGTGTAACATCTGCGGGCTGTAATTTAAAGTGATCCCTTGTTACCCTCTTGTTACGTGTAGCTACTGTGTAAGTGTAACATCCGCGGGCTGTAATTTAAAGTGATCCCTTGTTACCCTCTTGTTACGTGTAGTTACTGTGTAAGTGTAACATCTGCGGGCTGAAATTTAAAGTGATCCCTTGTTACCCTCTTGTTACGTGTAGTTACTGTGTAAGTGTAACATCTGCAGGCTGAAATTTAAAGTGATCCCTTGTTACCCTCTTGTTACGTGGAGTTACAGTGTAAGTGTAACATCCACGGGCTGTAATTTAAAGTGATACCTTGTTACCCTGTTGTTACGTGTAGTTACTGTGTAAGTGTAACATCTGTGGGCTGTAATTTAAAGTGATCCTGTCACAAATCCGGTCTATAAACTTTCCGTTCACTCACCACCAGAGGTCACCCGCTCTCCACATGGACTCTCACACTACACAGACTGTTACACATCACCCTGGACTACATTTCCCATGCTCCATTGCACTAATCACAAGCTCACCTGAAACCAATCATACACAGCTGCTACCAATAACACACACTATATAAATCAGTCTCACACCACCATTCAACGGCGAGTATTATTTAGCGCATATCACTCTTCTAGCGATAGCTGCATTACGGAGCCATTCCTAGTTCCCAGTTCTAGTTCTAGTCTTAGTCTAGCCACTTTTGTCGCCTTGGCTTTTGTCGTGTTGCCTTTTTGTCTGTTTCCCAACCTTCTGCCTGTGTTTCTTGGATTAACCCTTTATCTTGCTGTTTGGGACTGTGTTTGCACCTCACCTGGACTATTGCTCGTGTTAATGGTGTAGGGATTTCTAGTACATGAATGGACACGGATATGCCTCTATCAGCCATCATGAGGCTTTGAATTAATTCAATCAGGAGACAACAAAGCTATCTTTTGTATCAGGACTAAAAAAAGCCCTTTCACAACATATGGATACCTCGTGATCGTGAATGTATAGAACTAGTATATCCAGCAGGAAAAGGATGAGTAAATTAACTGATGCCCTCAGGCCCGCGAACACGAGATCTATACAGCGTGACTGTCGCATGACCCATTGAACATCTGCTTTCTGCCCTGACTGAAATCCCTTTTGTTACAACAAAGGAAACATAACAATCGTTTAAAATGTATAAATAGTACAAATGTATCCACTGTATGTGTTATGCCATATCTATATATTTGATGTGTTTATCGAAACCATATCTCAATCTTGGCCTTATAACTTTTCTTTTAGTGATTATGATTACTGTGTATGCAAAATACCTGTTGTTTGAGCTCGAATGAGAGCTTGCCTTATTCGCCAAACATTGGTGTTAGTGAAAAGTTTATATTTTGTATCATTCTCTGGTGATAATACTTTTATCAGAAGATATTTAAAACTTGCAGAAATACTCTCCACAAACAGCATGCGATTCCTGCATGATAAGGAACAGTATGGGGCGTGGCTAAGCTACCATCTGATTGGACAGCGACCTGTGGGCTGGACAAAAATCAGCCTGCTTAAAATTGGACACAAATCCCTCTCTCGCTGTCTTACGCCCGGGCTCGCACTCTCACTCTAAAGAACTTTGGCTTTCACCATTAATAATAATTAATTCCCTACAATTACAAATGAATAAGTAATTTCATTACAATGGATTACTCCTCTTGTCAAGTCCTCTGGATACTGTTCGCCGATCAAAGACCCACGCTCGCCCTAGGAATATTCTTTGTCTTGTCTCTGATATACCTGTGTTATCTGACCCTTGCCTGTTTATTGACCACACCTTTGTAAATAAAGCCTTGCACAAGGATCTGCACATCTTGCGTCTCGTTCGACCTGTAACAGATCCCTTGTTACCCTCTTGTTACGTGTAGTTACAGTGTAAGTGTAACATCCAGGGCCTGTAATTTAAAGTGATCCCTTGCTACCCTCTTGTTACATGTAGTTACTGTGTAAGTGCAACATCTGCGGGCTGTAATTTAAAGTGATCCCTTGTTACCCTCTTGTTACATGTAGTTACTGTGTAAGTGTAACATTAAACAATTTTAGTTTAGCTACAATAGATTTGTTTCAAAGTTATTAACAGTGAACTGTATTACATAGTTAAATGCAAGGTCCAAAGACCATAAGTTAACAAAGAAATATTTTTATTATTTAACAAAATTTTAACAGACCTTTTCCAAGAACAGAATGCAGAAAAAACAAATTTGCAACCACTTATACAGAGACCTTGTTTCCTAGACGGCCACCGGGACAAGACAACAGGAACCAGTTGAGTCCTCTGCATAATTTGACATTGCTGCAGCCTGGAATTGAACTGCTGGTTTCATCTGGTCAGAGGAGAACTGGCCCCCCGACTGAGCTTGGTTTCTCGCAAGGTTTTTTTCTCCATTCTGTCACCGATGGAGTTTCAGTTCCTTGCCGCTGTCGCCTCTGGCTTGCTTAGTTGGGGACACTTAATTTCCAGCGATATCGTCGACTTGATTGCACAGAAACTATTTAAACTGAACTGAGCTGGATGATGACATCACTGAATTCAATGATGAACTGCCTTTAACTGAAAATTTAGTGTTTACTATTATCATTTTGCATTATTGACACAATATTTTCCTAATTAATGCTGTACAGTTGCTTTGACACAATCTGTATTGTTAAAAGCGCTATATAAATAAAGGTGACTTGACTTGACAATAATTATATATAATAAGGGTGTATGTTTGCATAGTAGTTAGGAAAAATGTTGTAGTACATTTTATTCTACTTGCCTCGAACCACATATGGAAACTCAAGTGCACCAACAGCACTACAGCTGTTCAAAAAACATCAGTTATACAGTAAATATACATGTGTTGTGTATTATGATGTTATATTTATGGGTTATATCCTGGGAGCAGCTGGAAACAGGTAATCTAGTTTTCCACTGTATTGCACCTCGACGGTACAATGCTGCAGACGGACTCGCTGCTAAGATGACCATATGCGATGCTCTTTCATCAGGTAAATTTTCATATGGAAATTTCTAAGCCAAATCATAGCAGAAACTCATTACATAATTTCCCCATACTTTATAATCTCCATGATCCCACATAAAGAAACACTAGTAAATATTATAGCATATATTCTTAAGTAAACTGTGGTAAAATTTTATAAATACTATGGTGGTTTTTAACTTTACTATAATTACTAAATTATAGCCTACTATAGTATACTACAATTTACTATTTGTATCAGTCATGTAAGATATGTTGTAATAATACAATAATACATAGTGTAAAAATATACTGCATCATATATTTTGTGTTATTACAATAAGGCAACTTCTAAATCATAATATTGTTGCCTAACACAGTAGCAAAAGACGCATACCAGATAATCTTAGAATAATTACACCTTACTTATGAAATACTAACAGTATAAATGCTTTATAATTTCACAGGTTATTACCCCCTTATTCCCCAAACGTTGCATATTGTTCCCTTATACCTACAAGTAGGTACTGTGGAGGTACTCTATAGTTACAAATAGGTACGCTGTAAATTCTGTTTAATTACTGTAATGTGGTGTTTGGGGTTTTGTCATGTTCATGTTTTCATGTTTTTTATTTTGTAATTGGTTTATGCTGTTTGTGTCATACTTCCCTTGCCCTCATGTATTCATGCCATTGGTTCCTCTGTTCATTGTGTCATGTTCTGATTGGTTGTCCTAGTCATGTGTCTTGTTTCCCATTGGTTTGTTCATGTCATGTGACCCTCCTTGTCTGCTATAACTAGCCATCATGTTTCCATTGTGCCCTCGTCGTGTATTGATGATGTAACCCGTTGTCGGTGAGTCTAGTCTGTTCATGCCTCGTCAAGTCTGTTAAAGCCTCATCAAGTCTGTTCAAGTCAAGTCAAGTCTGTTCATTCCTCGTCAAGTCTGTGTCTCTAATCTTCCTTTATTGTTTGGATCACTGTAAATAAACTGCACTTGGGTTCTCACTTACGCTCGCCTTCAGTGGACCTTCGTTACAGAATACACGACCGCTCAAAAATTAACCCAGCAGATCGCCTAGTTCGCCTCCGTCAAGGTAATCGCTCCATTGAGGATTATGTGGAGGACTTTTGTGGGCTTTGTCACCTAGTGGATTTTAATGAAACATTCCTGAAAGACATTTTCCGTTATGGTTTAAGTGAGGACATGTCACGTTTAATGCCACGTAATACCCCACACTGGTCACTAAAACAGTATATAGACTTTGCTCTGCAGTTGAGTGGATCTGCTTTCACTGTGGGTGTCGTGGAGAAGGAACATGACACTTCCCAAAAGTCTGCTCACATCATGCATGCCAAGCCTAAGCCTGTTCACGTCATGCCTGCTACTCCAGGGTCTGTTCACGTCATGCCTGCTACTCCAGGGTTGGTTCACGTCATGTCTGCTATGCCAAAGCCTGCTCACATCATATCTGCCAAGTCAAAGCCTGCTAATGTCACGCCTGCTACTCCAGGACCTGCTCACATCATACCAGTTAAGTCAAAGTTTACTCATGTCATATCTACCAAGTCAGAACCTGTTCACTTCATGTCTGCCAAGCCAGAGTCTGCTAACGTCATGTCTGCTACCCCAGGGCCTGCTCACATCACGTCTGCCAAGCCAGAGTTTGCTCACATCATGCTGACACATCAAGAGATTCTTCACAACATGGCCGCCATTCAAGAGCTTCATCGCAAGATGGCCGCCACACAAGAGTCTCTTCACAAAATGGTCGCCCTTTTAGAGTCTCATCACGTCTCAACTGATCTTCCTGAGTCTCGTCACGACATGGCCGCCATTTCAGAGTCTGCTCACGTTAAGCCTGAGTCCCCGGCCAAGATGGCCGCCACGCCTTAGTCAGACGCGGAGCTTGGGCTTGGACAGAAAGGTCTGATTGCTAGTGTGATGGACCCACCTCTAATGTCGGTGCGAGCTGCAGGCATCCCGGTAATGTCGGCGCTCTCAAGCCCTGCCATCTTAGAGGTCATGCCACACTCTGCTGCCCTTCCTGTAATGGCGGTCGCCATTTTGAGCGTGTGGGCTGCACACTGCGCTCCAGAGGCCTCTCCTGTCCACGAGTCTGCTCCTGAGGCCTCTCCTGTCCACGAGTCTGCTCCTGAGGCCTCTCCTGTCCACGAGTCTGCTTCTTTTTTTGTCATGTTCATGTTTTCATGTCTTTTATTTTGTAATTGTTTTATGCCATTTGTGTCATGCTTCCCTTGCCCTCATATATTCATGCCATTGGTTCGTCTGTTCATTGTGTCATGTTCTGATTGGTTGTCCTAGTCATGTGTCTTGTTTCCCATTGGTTTGTTCACGTCATGTGACCCTCCTTGTCTGCTATAACTAGCCATCATGTTCCCATTGTGCCCTCGTCGTGTATTGATGTTGTAACCCGCTGTCGGTGAGTCTAGTCTGTTCATGCCTCGTCAAGTCTGTTCAGGCCTGTTCATGTCAAGTCAAGTCTGTTCATTCCTCGTCAAGTCTGTGTCTCTAGTCTTCCTTTATTGTTTGGATCACTGTAAATAAACTGCACTTGGGTTCTCACTTACGCTCGCCTTCAGTGGACTTTCGTTACAATTACGTGGTACATTGCAGGCTGTAATCTAAAGCATTACCGAAACGACTTCTTCACATTCATAGTAAATAATGGACATTGAAAAAAAAAAAAAAAACACTGGATCTAGCCATACATTTCTTGCAAAACAGCTGTGTTTTAAAGTTTAGTTCTATTGAAATCTTTACTCTTTGATCATCCTGCCTTTTTTAAACATTATTATAGATTATCAATATCCTCTTTATACAGTTTTGTGGCAATAGGAGACAGTTGCCCCAGCAACCAAGCTGAAGCAACAAATCTTTTCAGCTCCAGGGCTGAGTAGCTTCAGTAGAGTCCAGCAGAGTGTTATATTGAAACACATGCACAGTTACACATATGCTTCACAATTTTCACAGCTGAATCCAATGTTTGTGTAACATTCTGCCTACTAAGATGCCTTTATCTGATTGACTTTTGAAATCAACCTAAATGTACCCATCATTACCTATGATATCCTACAATCATGTGTGTGTGGTTCGGCGGCTGGTTGGATAAAAATAGCAGTTGAAGTAGTGGTTTAAAGAAGTAAATTCATTTATAAATGTCAAACACAGCATTTGCATAACTGATATTTGGGGGAGGGGCTTTGTTGGCCCCATTTGCATCAAAACTTTTTTTTTTTGCATTTAAAGGATTAGTTCACCCAAAAGTAAAAGTGTTGTCATCATTTACTCACCCAATTATTTTCCTTATTTTGTTCTTGATATAACTGAAGTTGTCTGGACTATGTTTTATGGTGCTTTTTATGGTGCTTGCCAGTATATATTATGATCCACATTTACTGTGTGGAAAAGAGAATCTCTGTCTAATATAATGCTTTGTGTTACATGGGGGAAAAAAGAGAAAATGATAGGGTAAGAATGACATGAAGGTGATTGGTGAAACATTTTCATTTTTGGGTGAACTGTTCCTTTAAAAGTAATAACAAATTTTAAGATAATATATTTAGATACAGTAGATGCTAACACCTAATGCAAATGCAAATATTATGCCGCAAAGGGGTCAAAAGAGATGATCTCCAAAATCAATTGTATGTCCTGCAATGTTTGACATAGTATTTTATGTCGCAGTGGCTTATTACGGGCATAATTTTCTCATACACTGAAAAAATGGTGTAGAATTTTCCAATTTTCAATCAGAAATTGCTAGTAAATTTCAGATTTAATTACAAAGGAATGATAGGTAACACATTGAATTAAACATGGAGTAAAAAGAATAAAATAGTATTTTCTTGTTAAAAAAAACCCTAATAACTTTGTTTTATTTTACTTAGAAAAAAATATTATTTACAGTGTAATTTTTATAATATAATGCTAATAAACATAACACTCTTACTCACCTTCTAAGATGACCTGCACTAAGTCTTGGGTGGACATCTTGCCATTTCGAGCAAAGCACTGATACGCTCCTCCATCACTCTTGGCCATTCCCTCCATCACCAGGTTCTCGTTGTTGATGCCCGTGATACGTACGTTTATACCCTGATAGATCTTCTCACCATTCCTGTACCAGGCGATTTCATACTCGTCAGAGCCAGTCACACTGCAGAACAGTGACACTTGGCTACCCACGCTGCCTCTCACCTTCCGTGGACTCACCACTGCTTTCAGAGGCTCTGAGGTAGATGAAAACACAGACAATAATACACTATTAAATATAATAGTGTCTATAAAAAAAATAAAAAAACATCTTTCATCCTCCAAAGTTTGTTGCTTAACTAAAGCATAACTAAAGACTTGTTAGCTAATAGCAGCCCATTCAAATTAATGTGTGTGCTGACTAATGAACTTACATTCTTGGTTTACAAAACAATAGTGAAAAGATCTGTCAAGATTGTATCTGTCAAAGGGGTCCTATCATGAAAGGTTTAAATACAAGCCTCTGAAAAAAGCTAGGACATTCAGGAGTTGTCATGCTTATATTCACATAACTAATAATGTGAATGCTACAATGGTTGAATACTGTCACAAAATATCTTACGCTTAACCACCAGCCTTCCGACCACTTTGGCATTCCCGAAGCTGTTCCACACCTCACACACATAACTGCCTGCGTCACTGGGTCGTGTGGCCTCGATGAGAAGGCCCGATACACTCTGGTGGTACCGGCTGTCTGATTCTAAGGGGCTGTTGTCCCTCAGCCAGCGATATCTGGGCGGGGGGTGACCAGACGCTTTACATGGGAGCTCCACCCGATGACCCACCATAACTTCCCTCCGTTCAAACCCATCCAGAATCACCGGAGCAGAGTCCACAGGTTCTAAAATACAGTGAGAGAAAATATGATTGCTTTATATGCTACCTGTCAAGAGTTTGGAATAAGTAAGATTTAATTTATTTTTTATTTTTGAATGAAGTTCAAAGATGCTCACCAAGCATCGCTTATCAATAGTAATATTGTAATATTATTCAAATTTAAAACAACAGCTTTCTATTTAAATTTATTTATTGCTCTGATGGCAAAGCTGAACTTTCAGCAGCCATTACTTCAGTCTTTAGTGTCACATGGTACTTCAGAAATCATTTGAATATGCTGATTTGGTGCACAATTAATATTGGTGCTCAATTATTAAAAATGGTTCTTATCATAATAAACAGTCGTTTAAACACTTGCCTCCTGTGAGGAACGAGGAGACGTAGGGGAATTCACGATGATACAGTTTAATGTTTAATACTGGACAGCGAAACAGGGCCGACAACTATAAATAGACAACTAACGAGGGAGGAAACGAGACACACCTGGGAGCAATAAACACAATTAACATGAGGGAGAAACTAGGTCAGGGCAAGCACAAGGAGGGGAAAAACACTCAAACACAGTCCAGGGGCGTGACATATCGCCCCCCTCCCGGAAGGCGCGTGCCCGCGCTGAAGAAACAACACAGGGAGGGATGGGTGGGACCTTGGGAGGAGGCTCGGGAGGAGCATGGACACCCGGGAGGAGGACGACAGACAGAGCCAGGGAGGAAACAGGAGGGACTTGGAGCATGCGGTGCCAGGTGGGACCCAGGCCGCAGCTATAATGGCGAACCACGGTGGAGCCATTGAGGAGGAAGGGCCGATGACTCTAGGAGGCCGACCAATGATGGCGGAGGAGCCCGAGGCGGAGACGAAGAACCGATGAGCCAGGACGATGGGGAGGATGCGATGGCTACAGAGGCGGAGGTGGGAATCCAGAAGGCCGTGGTGGATCCGGAGCAACAGAGGACCGAGGAGGAGCTGAAGGGTTAGAGGAGCCTGACAGAGCCGGAGGGATGAGGCGCAGCCAGAGGAGTGGAGTCCTGAGGTGACGGATTGTGGATGACAGACCAAGGCGGAGCCGGACAGATGAGGGAGCCCGGCGGAGCCAGTGGACTGACGGGCCAAGGCGGAGCAGAGGGAGCTAGGAGCCATGGTGGAGCTGCAGGGTCAACGGGCCGAGGCGGAGTCTGGGTCTCAAAGGTTGGAGGCGGAGACCAGGGATTCTGCAGCCACTGTGACAATGGAGGATGGCAGACGGAGCTCGCACTGTACCGATGGGGGGCTGAGGTCGAGCAGAGGTGCTGCCAAACGACAGTGGCGGAGGAGGCAGGAGCGGGCATTTGTGAGCCGCCGGGCTTTCAGGGCTTAACTCAGGAACGGGAGCCCTCTCTGGGCTGGACGTGGGAACAGGAGCCCACTCTGGGCTAGACATGGGAACAGGAACTTTCTCTGGGCTAAACTCAGGAACAGGGAGGGACAGAGTTCACAGACGGAGGAGGAAGGAAAAGGGGCAGGTCGGTAAACAAGTCAATTAAGTTTTCCTCAGCTTTGCATTCACCCAAAGCCTTAATCAGCTCACCCTGGGGGCGGATCTCTTCTCCGCGCTCTCTCTGTCCACCGCTTTCTCCTTGATGGCGAGCTCTGTTGCCGGCTCTTGCACCTGGATTGACGTCATGAGCAGCTCCGGCTCCGCGGCGATCCTCAGCTCTGTCGCTCCATGCGGCGATGGCTTGTCGGTCGTGCCGGGTTCGGGCTCTCCGTCAACGGTGGGCTCGGGCTTGAGCTCCGCGCAGCGGGGAGATGGTGGGCTGGGCTCCAGGTCTGGCTTTGTTCCAGATCAGGGGTAGACACTCTCCAGACTCCGGATGATTGCTTCCCTTCAGCTCAGTCCAGTGGTGTCTGGGAGGTCGACGGGGCGATGGTAATTTACCCCGATCCAGAACAGTGAGTTCAGCGCAGCGTCATCAAATGCCATTCAACCGCATACCCCAATAGGGGCAGGTCCTTATGGGCAAGGGAGGTAAACTTAGCGGCAAGGGGATCCATGGAAACACGGGGAAAACAGAAAGCAAACACTGCAAAAAACTCTGAAACAAAAAACGGGGGGGAAACACGCAATAAACACAATTAACATAAGGGAGAAACTAGGTCAGGGCAAGCACAAGGAGGAGAAAAAAAAACTCAAACACAGTTCAGGAGCGTGACACATGCGGCTTAATATTTTTGTGGAAACGGTGATACTTTTTTTCCAAGATTTTTTTTTTGATGAATAGAAAGCTCAAAAGAACATCCTTTCTTTGAAACAGAAATATTGTGTAACTTTGATCTTTTTAAGAGATTCTAAATGTCTTAATTATCACTTTTGATCAATTTAGTGTGTTTTTGCTGAATAAAGGTATTATTATTATTATTATTACTTACTCCAAACTTTTAAACGGTAGTTTATTATGGTTTCTACCATAATATATTATGCAGCAAAAACTGTTTTCAACATTTGTAATAATGTTTGATAATGTGAATAATTATTCATTTCTGAAGGATCATATGACACTGAAGACATGCTGCTGAAAATTCAGCTTTGCCAACAAAGGGGTAAATTACGTTTAAAAAAATATTAAAATAGAAAACATTTTAAATTGTAATAATATTTCACAATATTACTTTTTGTACTGTATTTTTGATCGAATAAAGTATCAGATACAGTACATGAACATGGACTAAAACAGAATAAGCTTCAATAGAGATAAATAAGAGACCACAGTAAATGTAATTTTTGCTCCAACAGTAAAAGAAAATATCCGCCATGCATATTCTTGTGGTGGCAATCAGCCAATCTGTTCCCATGACATCATTTTCTGCTGGCTCCAGAGTAATTAGTCTCTTCATTTACAGCTCAGGTGTTTGACTCAAAACAACCTGGCTGCAGATCTGACCATGGGCTGCCATGAGCAAAGATCAAATTGAGAATTTCAATCTGCATACCTCCCATTCCCTCACTCCCGTGAGGTCATGTGCACACCTTTAACAGGTTTCTTTAATCTGTTAAAGGTCATAAACAACTTAAGCAAAAAAAAAAAAAAACAATCACACACAAAAGTTTTATAAACAAAGTTTTAATAGTTATCACATATTGAAGTGAATGTAAATGTGTCCTAATCAGCAAAAGGACATTTTGACAGTCATTCTGTTTCTATTTCTGTGGTGTCTGAATGCTGATTAGCCCAAACTGATCTCATGAGAATTTGCACACTGCAAAAAAAAAAAAAAACTCCTTACACAGTATTTTTGTTGTTTTCCAATACAACTATATAAACAAATCTAAACATTGAGAAGCAAAATTACTTGAAGGCATTGTTGAACTAAAAAATGAAGTGGAACTCAACACTGCATCATGACGTTGACACTATTGGAACACCTCTGCGTGAGACGGTGTCTGAAGCATGTGTGGAAAAACACCAGTTCTATTGGCTATCAGCATGGTCAGGTAGCGTAGCGAAAGCACATCACCAAGACCATAGACAACTGAAATGCACATTACTAGCTTCTTTGTCTTCAGGAAGCCGTTTTTTCTGTGCATGCTCTTTGTGTTCATGAGGAATTGAAAAGGAAAAAATAATGGAAAAAATGTGTCAGGCCCTAGCTCCTCTTGGGGTAGAAGGGAAGAGCAACAGGCCTGTGTGTCCTTTCAAAACTGGGGGTCCAGTTGTCGTATATGGCCACCCAAAGCCAGGGCTGATCTGAGGACAGTCATTGTCACTAGGATGGCCAAAACAAAACAGCCCTGACAGTTGTGGCTGCAGGGCGTCCAGGGCATGCTCGGTCAGGGAGGAGTTTGAGGCTTCACGACATCGCATCTGGTCTCCTCCTTGAAAACTTCTAGGGACTTTTCTGCTTACCCTGCCATCTTTGGTGTTTCGGAAGGTGGAGGTCCCCAGCGTGTATTTTGTCCAATCTCTGCTCGACATAGCAACCAGAAATTGGTGCCCACCTTCTACTCAAAAAGATAAGAAAAACAAAGATACTTGCCTCTCTCGAGGAAGGTGGGGCCTCTTTTTTCGAACTATCTCAAATAAGTGATGTTTGAGAATTACCTGCCAGTACAATGTTTCAGGGTTACGAACAATTGACTCCTCTGTTACAATTTGAAATCAACAAAGTGATTCTTCATTCACAGCATTTGGCAGCGTGGAAACTGAGACAATTTGAGAAAATTTATCTCAATGGGTTCTATGAAAAGTCTGGAAAGGGTACAGGATTCAGTTTGATTTTCAACCTCCTCGCTTCAAATGTGTGCTCAGTACTCTGGTGAAGAAAAGGCAGTCTCCATTGTTAGCACAAGACTTACATTCCCCTATGGCCAAAGGGGGCAATAGAACATGATCCCCTTTCCCTTAAGAAAATCAAAATTTTCAGCTTTTAATTTTTAGTCCCCAAGATGGATGGTGGATTGTGTCCAATTTTAGATCTGCAGGCTCTGAACAGTACTCTGTGTGGAATGTGTGGTCAAGATGCTAACACTCATAATACTTGTGTGTCAAATCCAGTTTGAGCATTGGTTTGTCACGATAAACATATTTCCCTACCAAGATTCTGCCACAACACAGGAAGCATCTCCTGTTGGATTTTGAGGGCAAAGCTTACCAATATCATGTTTTTCCCTTCGGCCTAGTCCTACCACCTCTCATGTTCACAAAGTGCATGGATGCTGCCCTGCATCCTTTGTGACTCGAGGGCATTCATGTACTCAATTACGTTGACTGCTGGCTCATATTGGCCAAGTTGAGGGACTTAGCAGTTCAACATTGAGATGCCATCCTCGCTCACTTGAGAAGTCTGCTGTTGAGACTGACGGTCACAAAGAGTGACCTCTCTCCGAGTCAGAGGAAGACTTTTCTGGGGATGTATGGGACTCCACTTCCAAGCAGGCATGACAGTCTCCTGCTTGAGTCAAGTCTGTCCTTACTACCTTGAAAGACTTCAGGCTGGGTCAAGAAATTTCTGTCTGCCAGTACCAGAAGTTATTGGGTCTTATGGCAGCTACAGCAAATGTGATATCTTTGGGGCTCCTGTCCATGAGACCATTTCAGTTGTGGCTCATATGCAGAGGGTTCCACCTGATGTGCATCCCCCTTAATAGGACAAGGGCTTCATTCCTTTTTTTATGTGGAAGAAACCCCAGTTTTTCACCTGGATTTCCACACTGGGAGCATGCTACTGCTGTAAGACAGTGACTACAGTCACATCCCCTTTGATATTTGTCATCACCCTGCCAGGGTGTCTGGGACAGCTGACATCTCCTTTGGCACATAAATTGCCTCGAGAATAAGGCTGTATTTATGACTCTCAGGTACATTCTCCCAGTCCTGATGGGCTAAAATTTTTCTGCTTTGGGAACAAGAAAGACTGCTCTCCTTGCAGTCTATATTCCAGGGTATTTAAATGTGAGAGCAGACATGCTGTTGAGGCAGGTGCTGAGGCCCAGGGAATGGAGACTCCACCCCAAGTTGGAGAAGTTAATTTGGCAGAGGTTTGGCAGTGCGGAACTGGACCTGTTTGCCTCAGAGGAGTCGACACACTGTCCCTCCTGGTTCACCCTCACACCTTCAGCTCCGTTAGGGCTGGATGCCATGGTGCAGGAGTGACCGTTGCTATATCTGTACACTGTCACTTTGCCATACTTTATGCAAAGCCTGAAATATCTTCTTTTAGACAATTAGAAGATGGTGACGTGCATTTCAGGCATCTAGTTATAGTTGTGGTGACACACTTACACTACTGTAGGATCTGTCTCACAACAGACCCACCTACATGATGGA